>NC_025994.2:5616997-5812872 GCF_000442705.2 Elaeis guineensis | reverse complement strand
TTGTCAAATCATCGGGATTAATTTAAGTCTTTGGCAGGACAATGTCCCAGGACGGCTATGCCACATGCCTTTGTGCAGGATGGCGGCCCTCAGCAGTCGTACGGTGTTTGAGGGAGCCGACCGGCTGGGATACGGGTGAAGACCCAGGGACCCCCCCTCCGACGGTTAGTCTGATGCGTTGTGAAAGTCGGAGGTCGGGCTCCATCGTTCGGCCAGTCGGGAACGGAAAGGATCTGCCCTACCGACATACCTTCGGTCGGATGGCGTCGGCAGTCGTCGGTCGGTAGAGTCGGGCGCCGGTCGACGGACCGATGGTGAGCCGGCGTGAGAGAGATCGGTCGGTATATCCAACAACTCATTAATTATTATGACCACCCTCCAAAGATGAAGCAGTTCCCTGTGCTTTTAGTTTAGGGCAAAAGACTATTTGGTCCATGGTGCACAGCTCTTTATACTGCTTCCTACCAGCATATTTTTAGGCAATCTCAGTGGTTCCACAGGCTGTTTTAATTTTAGTTCAGCTTCTGAGGGAGTTCGTATTCATATCTGTTGGGGATACCGCCGACCGCTATCGGAGGCCCGACCGGCTGGCGGCCGACCGACCGGCACTATCGAGGGCCCGACCGGCTGGCAGCCCGACCGACTAACCAACGGCCCGACGGACGACTCTGACTGGCCGATCGTAAGTCGGGCGACAGGCCGACGGACGCCATCAGCGGCTAACTGCGGCCATTCCACGGTCCATTCCCGACCGACTAAACCCAGAGGTCCGGTAGCCGACCCACATGAAGCTCGCCGACCGACGGAGGAGTCCGACGCCACTCTGCTGGCCACCGACCTTGGGTCGGCCGACTCCACCAACCACCGTACGGCCGCCAGACGTTGTCAGCTCTGACACGGACATGCGGCACAGTTACCTAGGGGCATTGTCCCGCCGAGAGCCGGGTCAACCCTGGTGATTAGACGGCTACACGGCGACATGACGTTTTCACGGCGGCTCTGACAGCCTACAGTGAGTGACAGTTCCTCACTTGTCCGCGCCATTAATGATGGCGCCATACCGTGCTCCACTATATAACCGGGGAAGGCAACATGCAAGGATCGATCCGCCCGTCTCTCCCATACGCAGGCTCGCTCCTCTCTCCCTCTCCCTCTCTCCTTTCTCAGAGCTCTTCCTGTCTGCATTTTCACTGTTGCCCCAGTCACCCTCTGACTTGACCGTCGGAGGGTCCCCGCCGGAGCCGCCTCCGTCAGTGCGGACTTCCTTTTGCAGGTGCACGCTTCCCGCGATCGGGCGACGAGGCGATTGGCCGCAACAGATTGGCGCCAGGAAGGGGGCAGCATGACAAAGACAAGAGCCCAACGATCGAGAGTCACTGGGTCGGCCAGGCACTCTTCCCGCCGGGAAGAAGCCTCCCGCCACCATCGGCGGCGGAGCCTAGCTCTCCGCGACCTGCAGTGACCACGGAGGCCCAGATTGCGGCCCATCGTACGGCAGATGACCGTACTGGACCGACGCAGTCAAAAGCCTCCAGCAACAACCGGCGGCCCGACCTATGCCTTCCAGGAGCAGCCGCCGACGGCCGCGCCGACCCCTGTCGCCTCCAGCGAGCGCTCCCAACAGCGCTCCCACGGAGAGGAGGAGGGCGACCACGGCGCGACGACCGACGGTCCAGCGGCCCTCTCCTTCCCCGTTGGAACGGGCGAGGAAGGAAAAGCGGCCGCGCACACCGTCGGCCTCTCTTTCAGAATCCTCCGGAGGCTCCACCCCGGGTCTCCAGCATCGACGAGCGGACGACTACGAGCGACGGTTCGAGGGAGATCGACCGCCGCTCGCCCAACTGCAGATGGACGGCCAGAAGTCTTCGAACGACGTCGACTTCCAGACCGCCCAGCCTCTCTCTCGACTGGTCCTCGATGAGCCGATTCCCAGTCGGTTCAAAATGCCGAACGTGGAGCCATACGACGGCTCCACCGACCCAGTCGACCACCTCGAGAGCTATAAAGCTCTCATGACGATTCAAGGGGCAACCGACGCTCTTTTTTGCATCGGCTTCCCCGCCACACTTCGCAAGGCTGCCAGGGCTTGGTACTCCGGTCTTCGATCGGGCAGTATCCATTCCTTCGCGCAGCTCGAGCATCGTTCGTGGCCCATTTCAGCACCAGCCGAAAGCCGCCGCGAACGTCGGATAGCCTTTTCTCCCTCAAGCAGGGGGAAAACGAGACGCTCCGACACTTCGTGGCGCGATTCAACGCGGCCACGCTCGAGGTCCGGGACCTCAACGAAGACATGGCGGTTTCAGCCATGAAGCGGGGCCTGAGGTCGTCCCGGTTTACTTATTCTCTGGACAAGACCCTCCCCCGAACATACGCCGAGCTACTGGAGCGCGCATACAAGTATATGCGCGCGGACGAAGGAGCGTCCGACCGACGATTGGTCGAGCCCAGGGGTCCGAAGGAGAAGCGAAGAAAGGGTCGGGAGCCCGCCGAACCAAGCAGGCCCCGGCCAATAGTCGGCTTTCTCCACCCCGACAGATCCAAAAATCACCCCGCCGACAGACTCCGAGGTCGGTGCGTCCCAGGTATGACTCCTACACTCCTCTCTCCGCTCCCCGTGCGCAGATCTTGATGGAGATCGAAGGGGAAGAATACCTGCGACGGCCTCCGCCTCTGAAGGCAAAGGGCCTCGACCATCGGAAGTACTGCCGGTTCCATCGGAGCCACGGCCACGACACCGAGCGATGCATCCAGTTGAAGGATGAGATCGAAAATCTCATCCGCCGGGGGTATCTCGGCAAATTTCGAAAGGGTCCGCCGACCCGACCGACTGCCGATCGACGCCCCCAGCCGACTGAAGAGGCGCCGACTAACCAGCCGACGGCTGGAGTCATCAACATGATCTCCAAGCGGCTGGGATCGGGGACGTCTACAGGGGGGAGCCGACGAAAAAGCCGCGCCCGGACGACGTGATTACCTTTCAGAAGACGACGTTCGGGGCATCCAGACTCCCCACGACGACGCTGTTGTTGTGTCGGCGACAATAGCCAATTATGATGTAAAACGAATTTTTGTTGATAATGGAAGTTCGACAAATGTTTTGTTTTACTCGACCTTCTCCCGAATGCGACTACCGACTGATCGACTTAGTAGGGTCTCCACGCCCTTGATCGGCTTTGCCGGAGACACCGTCACGACAGAAGGAGAAATCACCCTGCCCGTGACGGTCGGTACCGAACCACGGCAAAGCACAGTCTCCCTCATTTTCGCGGTCGTCCAAGTTCCTTCGGCCTACAACGCCATACTCGGGCGACCCGGATTGAACGCCCTCAGGGCGATCGTCTCGACGTACCATCTCCTTGTTCGATTCCCGACCAAAAACGGAGTCGGGAGAGATGCGCGGAGATCAACAGCTCGCCCGACGATGCTTCCAAATCTCCGTCCAAAGCGACGAGACAAAGGATCCCCTGACAATCGACAACTGGATCAACGGGAGGAGGAAGAGCGGGGTTCGCCGGCCGAGCAGCTCGAGGCGATCCCGGTAGGAGAAAATCCCGACAGAAAAGTTTGGGTCGGGTCTCAATTGCCCGACACCGAACGCCACCGACTGGCGGAGCTGCTGACGGCCAACGCCGACATATTCGCATGGTCGGCAGCAGATATGTCGGGCATCCCTCCAGAAACAATTACTCACCGACTCAACATCGACCCGACAATGAAGCCGGTGAGGCAGAAGAAAAGGTCCTTCGCCCCAGAAAGGCAGAAGGCCATTGACGAAGAAGTGGACAAGCTGCTCGAAGCAGGCTTCATTCGGGAATCCACGTATCCCGATTGGCTCGCCAATGTCGTCATGGTCAAGAAAGCCAACGGGAAGTGGAGGATCTGCATCGACTACACCGACCTCAACCGAGCATGCCCGAAGGATAGCTTTCCACTCCCGAAGATCGACCAGCTGGTGGATGCGACGTCCGGATTTCGACTGCTCAGCTTCATGGACGCCTTCGCCGGGTACAATCAGATCCGGATGGCGCCTGAAGACGAGGAGCACACCGCGTTCGTGACCCCCAAGGGCCTCTACTGTTATCGGGTGATGCCCTTTGGATTGAAGAATGCCGGCGCCACCTACCAGCGACTCGTCAATAAGGTCTTCAAAGACCAGATCGGGCGTAACATGGAGGTGTACGTGGACGACATGCTGGTAAAGAGCACGCAGATCCCGGACCATGTTCAGGATCTCGAGGAGACCTTCCGCACCCTTCGACGACACCGAATGAAGCTCAACCCGACCAAATGCGCCTTCGGGGTGACCTCGGGGAAGTTCCTCGGATTCCTCGTTTCTCAGAGAGGGATCGAGGCCAACCCTGAGAAGATAAAGGCGATCCTCGACATGCGTCATCCGAACACCAAGAAGGAGGTCCAACAGCTGAACGGAAGAATCGTCGCTCTTAGCCGATTCATTTCCCGATCAGCTGAAAGGTGCCTCCCGTTCTTCAAGACCCTGCGCCGGCGAACGGTTTCTCTTGGTCGGATGAGTGCGAACAGGCCTTTGAAGACCTGAAAAGGTACCTGGCTTCCCCGCCGCTGCTCGTAAAGCCGCAGGTCGGGGAGACCTTGTATCTCTACTTGGCCACATCTTCTGAGGCGATCAGTTCGGTGCTCGTTCGGAAAACGAGTGCCGAACCCATCAGCCCATCTACTACACCAGCAAAGTGCTCCACGGCGCCGAAGCCAGATACTCGGAGACGGAAAAGATGGTTTTCGCCCTGACCGTCTCCGCGCAACGGCTCCGACCATACTTCCAGGCCCACGCCATCGTGGTACTCACCAACCAGCCCCTGAGGGCCGTACTGCGCCGACCCGACACATCCGGACGACTCGCTAAGTGGGCAATGAAGCTTAGCGAGTTCGACATTCAGTACCGACCGAGGCCTGCCTTGAAGGCTCAGGTCTTGGCCGACTTCATCGCTGAATGCCCGACGACCGACCTAAGGTCGGGAGCTGAAGGCCCGGGACCAGATTCGGTCTCTGAGCCAGACCCGATCTCCACCTGGGTACTTCACATCGACGGAGCCTCCAACGCTCAGGGAAGCGGGGCCGGGCTCCTGCTCACGAATTCGGATGGGGTAGTCACCGAATACGCCCTCCGGTTCGACTTCAAGGCCTCCAACAATCAAGCCGAATACGAGGCACTCCTCGCGGGCTTGAGGATGGCGAAGGAACTGGGCGTCGACAGCCTCCGAGCATTCTCCGACTCTCAGCTGATCGTGGGGCAGGTCAAGGGCGACTTCGAGGCGCGAGATCCGACCATGATCAAGTATCTTCAGAAGGTAAAGGATCTCGTGGCCCGCCTCGAGCATTTCGAGATCTCCCACATCCCCAGGACGGAGAACGCCCGTGCCGACGCTCTCTCCAGATTGGCAACGTCGGCCTATGATTCTTTGGGTCGGACGTTTGTCGAAAACCTCCAGCAGCCGAGCATCGATCGGGTCGAAGAAGTGCAGCAGCTAACGTCCGAACCAAGTTGGATGGACCCGATCGTCCGGTACCTGTCCGACGGGACCAGTCCCGAAGATCCCGCGGAGGCCAAGCGACTCCGATGGTCGGCATCGCAATATGTGATCATGGACGGCCGACTCTACAAGAGGTCGTTCTCCCTCCCTCTGCTCAGGTGCTTGGGACCGACCGATGCTGACTACGCCCTCCGAGAGGTTCACGAAGGAATTTGTGGGAATCACTTGGGGGGCAAGTCCTTAGCCTTCAAGGTCTTACGACAGGGCTACTACTGGCCGACCATGAGGAAGGATGCGGCAGAGTTGGTCCGAAGGTGCGAGCCATGCCAGAAGTATGCCAATATTCAGCACCAACCGGCCAGCCAAATCACTCCCATTGTCGCTCCATGGCCCTTCGCTCAGTGGGGAGTCGATATCCTCGGCCCCTTCCCACCGGCGTCAGGCCAGAGGAAGTTCATCGTTGTCGCCATCGACTACTTCACGAAGTGGGTCGAGGCCGAGCCCTTGGCGCAGATCACCGAGCGTAAGATGGAGGACTTCGTCCAAAAGTCCATCATCTTCAGGTTCGGATTGCCGCACACCATCATCACCGACAACGGACGGCAATTCGACAACCAAGACTTCAAGGACTTCTGCGCCAGGTTCCACATCCGTCATCGGCTAACTTCAGTCGGGCACCCCCAATCCAATGGCGAGGTTGAGGTGACGAACCGAACCCTGCTCCATGGACTCAAGACCCGACTGAACGAAGCCAAAGGTCTCTGGGTCGACGAGCTGGGCTCCGTCCTGTGGGCTTACCGAACGACCCCCCGCGTCCCGACCGGAGAGTCCCGTTCAGTTTGGCCTACGGGACAGAAGCTATGATCCCGCTCGAGATTGGCCTGCCATCTTCAAGGGTCGAGCAGTACCGCGAGCCGGACAACTTCGAAAGCCGGAGGGCCGACCTAGACCTTCTCCCCGAACTGCGAGATGAGGCTCAAATCCGAATGGCCTCATACCGACAGAGGGTCGCCCGGTACTACAACGCCAAGGTCAGACCAAAGCTCTTTAAACCTGGCGACCTAGTCTTGAGGAAGGCGGAGGTGTCGAAGCCCTTGGACCAAGGGAAGTTGGCTCCCAACTGGGAAGGACCCTACAAGGTTGCTGACACCTTCGGGCCGAGGGCCTACCGGCTGGAGACCCTTGAGGGGAAGCCCATTCCCCGACTTGGAACGCCGACAACTTGAAGCTGTATTACCAGTGAATTCTGTAATTCAATCGTCGGAATACAAGTTCAGTTTGAAAAATCGGGGTTCTAACTCTTCGACTACTGATCGGCGCTCAGCCCCGACGCATCGACGCGGACCTGGCACCGACGACACATCGGCCCCTTACACGGACCGATGCATCTACGATGACGGGAGTTCATACTCCTTCTACGGTCGAATTTTCGGGCAGAATCCATCGGCCGACTGGCCGATCGGGCCCCGACCGAAGAAAGGCTAAAAGCCCACGCGGCTATTGCCGCGACTTCCGACCAGGCTACGGTCAGTCGAGGGATATTCGGCTTGCCACCGTCTATCACATGACGCGACCTTAGTCGCACCCACTACTTGCCGACCGACTGAATGACACTCGGCTTGCCACCGTCTGTCAAAGGACATGAAACCCGAGCAAGAGCATGGGGACCCGACTTACTATCGTGCCCCCGGCACTGCGCCGGACGATGATCGACTAAGTGCATCTACGGAGGTCCGGCTGCCGAACCTTGGAAGGTTCGGTCGGCTTCCGTTTCAACAGATGGACCCGACTGGCAACTTCGACTACCCGATGGGCTATGCAAGTTGTCGGAGTCCTACCGACTCACGTGAGTTAGTGGCTTACTTAAGTTAGCAACTAAAGTTCGACATCGCAGCAATGGTCGGCATTACAAACAAGAAGGAAAAGAAGAAAATTTCATTCGTTGATAAAAGAAATTACAGAGTCGGGACGAAGCCCGATTACATGTATTTTCAAAAAAGACAAAAAGGAAGATGGTCGGCAGGGCCGATCACCCGTCCTGATCGATCTCTTCGACCGACGGAGGATCGGGGATGATCGGCGTCTCGGCCATAAGCGACGATTGATCGGCCGCCGAGGGATGGGCTTCGGTCGACGAAGGAACTTCGGTCGGCACCTGCTCCGGGACGGCTTCCTCCACCACGATGATGCCTCCCGACGGCTGGTCGGCCATCTCTTCCGTTCCTTCTTCTTCGGCTCCTTCCTCGGCGAACGGCGGGACGACGCGGCTGACGTCCACCTCTGGGTACAAGGCATGGACGGCATCCCGACCGTCCTCGAACCCGACCCGGTAGGAGGCGAAGCCCGACTCGAGCATCTCCTCCTTGTACCGGTCGGAGGCCCGGAAGTCCTCAACCGCACGATCGACCGACTCCCTCGCCGACCGTGCCTCGTCCTCAGTGTGGGCCAGCTCCTCCCTCGCCAACTCCGCCTTGGCCCTAGCAATTTCGGCGTCGATCTGGGCGATGGACAAATCCTCTTCGGCTTCCGCGAGCTTCCCCAGGCTGGCCCGAAGTTGCTCGCGTTCCCCTTGGAGTTCGGAGGTGGCACCGTCCCGTTCGCGTCGAAGACGACGCACGACCCGACCTTTGTGCTTGGCCTCCTTCTTGGCCGACTTCAGTTCGGCCATAAGCCGGGAGACCTCGTCCGTCAACTTGGCCTCCCGGTCGACCGACTCCTGCAGTTGGTCGACCAGCCTCGCTCTTTCGGCCTCGGCCGCCGCCGACCTTTCCTTAAAGGCTGCCCGAACGTTGCCGAACCTTCGGTACCCGGCCTCCAACTCGGACATGGTGAAGATCAGCTGTCGACGGAAAAAAGCTTCGTCAGAATTATGTGGCAAGCAAAAATTCTTCTAAGGAAAAAGGTGACGCGAAGCTTACCTCCACCATTGTCGGGTAGAACCGCGACAGCATCTCGGTCACCTGTCGAGACTGCAACGGCTGAACGTCGGTAGGGAGGAGGATCCCCTGGCACAACCTCCTCGCAAGGTTGTGGTCGGCCAAGGCCGATGCACCCTCAGGGTAGTATGCGCTGGAGGGCATTGATCTCTCCTCCTCCGAGGGCTCCATCGGGGCTTTCCCCCGATCAGCTGCCCCGACCGATGGGGCTGGCAGCGATGGGACGCTGGAGTTCGACCCGGCGCCCCCCGTTGCGCCAGCGGACGCCTCCGGACGATGTTCGGCTTCCCGAACGACATCCGGCTCCACCCGCGGCGGCGAAACCGCCGACACTCCTTCGGCCACTTCCTCGGTCGGCCTCTCCTCGACTCGGACAGTCGGAGCCACGAGGGCTATGATCGGCTCCGACCCCTCGGTCGCCGACGCTTCCACGGTCGGCGGGACTGGGGCTGGTCTCTTGGAAGGGCGCGAAGGGCCAGCCCCCGACGCTGGCCTCTTCCTCGCGGCGGCAAATTGACGAATTTCGGCATCGGTCGGCCTCATCCTCGGCGGTGTCCCTGCAAAACCGACCAGTGTCAAAGGCCGGACCAGAACTACCCTAAAGCCGAACAAAAAGAAAAGCTGGGGGATCGGGCGATACCTATTCGGGGGACCAGACTCAGGCCGGCATCATAGAGAGCTTGCTCGGTAACAAGCTCCCTCTGCTTCGGGACCGACATGTCTTTGAGTCGGTGGAAGTCCTCCCGGTCGTCCACGTCGACCCGACTGTTGTCGTTGGCCTCAGTTCGGGGTACACCCCAGCGGGAAGGAAAGCCCCAAGAAGAAGAAGAAGAAATGAAAAAGAACTGGTTCTTCCACCCATGAATGGACGATGGAAGACCAGTTATGAAAGCAAGACCCTTCCGGGGGTTGAAGAGCCACCACCCTCGGGCTTTAGGGTGGGGTCGGAGCACAAAAAATGCCCGGAAGAGGGAAACGCGAGGGTTGGTCGGCAAAAGCTGACACAACAGCGCGAAGGAGATTATCAGACGAACAGAGTTCGGCGCCAGCTGCGCCGGACAGAGTCCGTAGTAATCAAGCAGATTCCGGACGAACTCCGGAATCGGGAGCCGAAGACCCGCGCGAAGGTCTTCGACGTATAGCGCCAGGTCGCCAGGCGGAGGGTTGTTGACCCGACCGCCGGCCCCTGGGGCAGAGAGCCGAAACTGCTCCGGGATGCGATAGTGCTCCCGAAGCTGATCGACGTTCGGCCCCGAAAGCGAGGAGGCCTCATCTTCCGGAGCCGATCGGGTGTCGTCGGTCGGGTTCCCCGACCGAGCTCCCTGAGTCGGTTTCCTGGTCATTGTGCAGGAACCGAAAGAGGAGAAAGAAGAGAAAGAAGAGAAAGCGGAGAAAGAGAAGAAAGGAAGAAGGGGAAGGAGGACCACGAACCCGATGGACCCTCCGGAAGTAGAGAAGAACTCTGCCCGCGACGACCGAGAAATCGCCCGGACAGAGTTTCCCCCAGCAAATGGCAAATGTGGGTCGGGGTCCGGGAGGTCCTATATATATAGGGCCGACCGACGGTCGAGATGCTTCCGCGCCGACCAAAGACCTCCAGATGCGCGACGCGTGGCGCCCGCCGGTTGGCTGAGGATTCGGCGCGCTTCGTCCCGGGACGCCCGCACCGCCCTCATTAAATGCCGGAGCGGACGCCGGCCAACCACCATGACACGCGGCGCGCGGGGGTTGGCTCCGCAGTCGGCCGCCCGCGCCGGTCCACATTCCCGATGGGACGCTCCACCCGCGATCGGCGCCGAATATCCGATCGACTGACGCCGTATCGTCCGGCACCCGATCTTCTGGCACCGACGTGACGGCTGACGACGACAAGACGTGGCGTCTGACACCTGACGCCGGCGCGACTTCTGGCATCGACTAGACGTTCGGATCACTTGGGATTCGTGAGGTGTCTGACAACGGATCAGCCGGCGGTACGGTCGGATCTGCACATGCGACAAATCCACTCCCAGTCGTCCGGTCTTGCTACCCGAATGAAGGCATCGGCCAGCTCTCCACCCGACTTAGGAGTGGAGGGGGGCAACTGTTGGGGGATACCGACCGGACCGGACTATCGGAGGGCCCGACCGGCTGGCGGCCCGACCGACCGGCCGACTATCGGAGGGCCCGACCGGCTGGCAGCCCGACCGACTAACCAACGGCCCGACGGACGACTCTGACTGGCCGATCGTAAGTCGGGCGACAGGCCGACGGACGCCATCAGTGGCTAACTGCGGCCATTCCACGGTCCATTCCCGACCGACTAAACCCAGAGGTCCGGTAGCCGACCCACATGAAGCTCGCCGACCGACGGAGGAGTCCGACGCCACTCTGCTGGCCACCGACCTTGGGTCGGCCGACTCCACCAACCACCGTACGGCCGCCAGACGTTGTCAGCTCTGACACGGACATGCCGGCACAGTTACCTAGGGGCATTGTCCCACCGAGAGCCGGGTCAACCCTGGTAATTAGACGGCTACACGGCGACATGACGTTTTCACGGCGGCTCTGACAGCCTACAGTGAGTTGACAGTTCCTCACTTGTCCGCGCCATTAATGATGGCGCCATACCGTGCTCTACTATATATACCGGGGAAGGCAACAATGCAAGAGATCGATCCGCCCGTCTCTCCCACATACGCAGGCTCGCTCCTCTCTCCCTCTCCCTCTCTCCTTCTCAGAGCTCTCTGTCTGCATTTCACTGTTGCCCAGTCACCTCTCTGACTTGACCGTCGGAGGGTCCCCGCCGGAGCCGCCTCCGGTCAGTGTGGACTTCCTTTTGCAGGTGCACGCTTCCCGGCGATCGGGCGACGAGGCGATTGGCCGCAACAATATCAAGCCACAACCAGGACAGAAAACTAAACGTTAAATTGATAGGTGAGGGAATGGATGATTTGAAAAACTACTTTCCAATAACTATGATGGATGACAATGAAACAAAAATAATTTAAAAGAAATAGTTCTGCCATTTGAATTAATAGTCTGCTATAACAGCCTATTTCAGTTGCTGTAATGGGGTACGATGGCTAACGACACTCCTTTAGATATAACTCCAATGGAACAGTGGAGTTAGTTTCATTGCATCATCTACTGCATTGCATTGTTCTTTCCAGTTTGGCCAGCCTATTGGCTGGCTGATTTGCCTGCTGGGTGACATATAACTATTCGAATGGCACGCAAGAAATATTTCGCTATCACTTGATCATCTTAGGTAGGCGCCAAGTCCACTTTCTCCTCATATATAAGCAAGGCCTTATGAATCACAATGGAGAAGTCAATGCTTTTGTTCCCAAAAGCAAGAATGATAGGATCCAATAGCATATAATGAGAGGAAATGATGTAGATAATTATTAAGAAAGATTGAGTGTTAACTTGGAGTAGAACCAAAGCATTGTCTCTGCCTCTCTAAACCATCCAAAAAGTGTCGGGCATGATGGGCCACCTACCAATCAAATGCATGTAACACACACACACACGAAAAAAAAAAAAAAAGGGAAAAGAAAACTGTTCTTGTCCCTTAAAAAATCCATTTAACCAACAGTATCTTTGGGGAGAAGATGTGTGTTTGGTGCGATGATTTTCTAAGGCTATCATCAGCAAATAAATAGGATTTCCCAATGATGAAAACTAATGATGGTACTTAGCTTCTAGATTAAAAATTCCAGTTCAGTCTATTTCCATCTCTACAATGTATTCAATTGTATGATGACTTGCAAACCAACAGCTACCTGATTAATTTTCTGGGGTACAATTAGAACAGCTTGGCATGTCCCTCCAAAGCATGGAATGCAACTAGCAGTACAGCTCCCATGTTGATATCTTATCCAACAACACTAGTGGTCCAACTTGCATGGCTGCTTTTACTTCTAATAAAACACGCAATTTCTTGCCATAAATCCTTTGCAGTATTTGTAGTTTATGGTGGTTAAGAGCATGGTAAATGGTAATAAGACTTTCTTGTTGTTCTAAAATCCCATTGATTTTTCTTTGAAAATTTATAAAATTATAAGATGGAGAGGGGAAAATGGAAGATAATTTTTGTCAATAAAATGTCTTCGGTTTTGCCGGTGGAGAGAAAGGTTACCCTTGACTACAACCCAATAGAACCAACATTTGGAAGAGAAGGTGTACAAAACCCTGCATCTCAAGCAAAAATATGTCATCTTTTCCTGTAACAATCTTATCATGTTATTGTAACGTTTTAATGAAAATCTAAACTCTGTTGCGAGTTGTGACCCTTTAAAGATCTTGATATTTTTTAATATAAAGAACTTCTCCGGCTTTTCTTTTAAAATTTTTGCAGTATTAAGTAGATTAGAAGAAAACTATTGTATTTATAAAAAATAAAATCAAAATTTTCCGGACTGCAGTTGGCTCTAGAAGGTTCACTTGATCTCTATACTCATTTTTCCCTCAACCAATGTATAAACACATCATCCAAAATTTGAAGGCATGATTATAAGCTTTTATTTTCCTTTCTTTTTCCTTTTCTTTGCTGGGATAGGGAGGAGCCCCACTTACACCAAAAGTACACTGATGTTATCACAATCATCCATTCATCGATGTCAGAATCATACAAAAAATTTTACTACATATTCCACACTGTTGATATCACAATCATCCATTAACTCCTTTATCAGAATCCATCACATTCATAAGCCATGAATCAACCCAGTTTATTATCGTTATCAAGGGCTCAACTTAAAAAGTGTGGGTCACATCATTGCAAGTTGTCATGTTTTTTTCTACTTAGGATGGAATAGAAGTTCCTGGATAGGCCAAGATGCTGAGTTCTTTTCCTAATTAATATAAAAAAAATTATTTATTTAAATAATTTGATTTTTAACTTATTTATCAAAATGATGCAAAGTCGGTAAAATACTATTTTGAATGACATTTTATCATGGCCACGTCACCCCTTATTTTCCACGTAGACCACGTAAAAAAAAAATAAATTAAAAATAAAAATATAAAAAATATGGTATTTTTAAAAACGCCATATTATTTGACATTTTTATTTCCCCCCCCAAAAAAAAGAAAAAAAAGGTAAAAAAAAAAAATTAAATTTAAATTTATAAAAAATAAAAATTTTAATTTTGATAAAAATAAAAATTATCATTTAAAATTAGTATCTCCATTTCAAATTATCTTTTTAAAAAAAATATCTGAAAAAAATTGGTGTAAAAAAAAATTAAAAATACCATTAAAAATTTTAAGAAATAGAAATTATAATTCTAAAATTTAAGAAAATAAAAATTTTAATTTTAATTACAATCTCCTTTTCAAATTAATTTTTTTAAAAAAATATCATAAAAGAAGAAAAAAATTAAAAAATTAAAAATTTTAATTTTTTAAAAATAAAAATTATTTTATTTGAAAAATTAAAATTAAAATTATTTTAAAAATAAAAATAAAAATTTTAAAAATAGAAAAAAAATTTATAAAATAAAAATTTTAAAATAATAATTTTAATTTTAATTCAAATAAAAAAGATAATTTTAAATTATTTTATCCATATAAAATTTATTTTTTTAAAAATATCTCAAAAAAATCTTAAAAAAATAAAAAATAAAAAATATCATAAAAAAAATGAGAGCCAAATAAAAATTATAATTTTGAATTAAAAAAATAATTTTTTTTTTAAATTCAAATAAAAACCATCATTTCAAATTATTTTCCCCATTTCAAATTATTTTTTTTTAAAAAAATATGTCAAAAAAAATAAAAAATAGTGCCATAAAAAAGCAAAATATTTAAAAATAGAGAAAAAAATAAAAATTATAATTTTTAATTTAAAAAAATAAAATTTTTAATTTTAATTAAAATAAAAAATACCATTTCAAATTACTTTTTCCATTTCAAATTATTTTTTTTAAAAAATATTCCAAATAAAGAAGTAAAAAATGAAAAAAAAATGAGGAAAAAATAAAAATTCAAATGTTAAATCAAATAAAAAACATAATTTTAAATTATTTTTTTTATTTAAAATTAATTTTTTTAAAAAAAATATCCCAAAAAAATTTGTGGGGGTTAAAAAAATAAAAAATATCATAAAAAAGAAAAATATCAAAAAAATGAGAAAAATTAAAAATTATAATTTTAAATTTAAAAAAATAAAAATTTTAATTCAAATTTTTTTTCAATACCGCACTGTACGTAGCTGTTTGTGCCCGTACCAGATCGAGATGTACCAGTGCGGTCCGATTCATCTCATAATTAAATTATCTGATATACTATTATTATTTATATTATAATTTCTATAGTCTTTTTAGCATAACTTTTTCTCTCCTAATGTTCTGAGACATATTAGAGTATGTGTAACCATATTCACAAAGCATAATATCCGATCACTTGAAATTATATAATATAAAATAAAATTAATAATTAATAATATTAAATAGAATAAAAATGTCAAGCGTATAAAAAATAGTACAATAAAAGTTTCAAAAATACTAAGTACAAATCTAAAAAAGATTAAATCCCATAAAGACATTGTGGTGCCCGTGGTCGCTTGGACCTTCTCAGGAAGGTCCTCAACGGTTGCTCCTGCTCCTGCTGTGATGGCTCCTCCCCTATATCAGTGGAGGAGGTCTGCTAGTCATGCTGCTCAGGAATAACGGATGCTGTCGGATCATCTACGGACTGAGCGACCCACTCAACCCTCTCATCTGGATACACGGATGGGCCTGAAAAGAAAGTATCATACTCATATGGCCAACTGGTATCCGGTGATGTCATCTGGGGGATGTAGGAAGAAGAAGGCGCTGCCATCTGTGGATCAAAAAGCGGTGGCATCTGTGCAGCATGTAGTGATGACATCTGCAGAATATGCAGTGATGACATATATGGAATATATGGTGACGGCGTATATCTCATATCTGGCGCATCGGCTGCTCCACACCAAAGCGCACAGTTATATGGATCAACACCAATCGCCACCAATATTTTGGAACTTGTTCACTCTATCTCACGCAGTATCCGAATCCGTTCGTCCTCATCAGTCGTAGATAAAGCACGACGAGCGTCCAACACAAGATCCGACATAGAATTAGTCTACAAAATAAAAATAAAACAGTCAATATATTGTAAAATATAAAATAAAAATTTAACACAAACAACATAAACTAATTTTCATAGTTTTACCAAAAGACGTACAGCAGAACTCTCATCTTCGTATCCGAAAACTGCATACCGAGGCTGTCCAATGACTCGCACTGTAATGCTAAAAAATCAAGCCATGTAGTCATCGGTATATGAACGACCTCTCAAAATGGGATCACCATGAACAATGTGATCTCGATGTGCATCCCAAATATCGATGTACTCTGCATGTCTGATACGCCAGTCAATACGATCTCTCCCTCGTCGATCAATATGATGAAGTCCCTGGCTGGTATCAAACTACTCTGGGATACCCTGAATCTGACCAAACTGCCGTAGGATACGATAGGAAAGATGTCACTCTACCACATCAAAATAAATAAGTGGCACCCTAGCAGTCCATATATCATGTCCAACTGTACACATCTGCGGCAATATAGCCAATATCTTACCTGTATATGGCTCCCACAAAAACTGATAGAGTTAAAATAAAAAAAATTAGTAAGCTAAAATTTTAATAGATTATGAATACTGTAAAATGATATTTGTAAAAAATTCAGAATTTATCCGTCTATATGTATCAACTAATGTATCTAATTGGCACCTATAAATTCGTGCCACTCTCGTCAATACGTGATGAACGTTGAATACAACGTTCTATCTGTTTCACAATCTACTTATGTTAAATAAATTTTATCGAATTTAAAACAGTAATTTTCAAATAAAAAAATAATATTTTTATACCTATATCCCAATGGTCCGTCCAACCTGAATGGAATATCAGGATGATGCTGCTCTAATGGCATCTCGAGCAACTGTCGTCGTAATGGACTGATAGTCGGCATACGCTCCCATACCCAAATATGCAAATTTCAAAAAAATCATACATGATATATCCAATGTTTGGAATATAATTGAATATTAAAAATAAAAATTTTTAATTCACATATCTGTAATAATACAAGATAACCACCAATCTCGCTCTGATCAGCATAAGAACCCTGACACATAGCTCTGTACAGGCAAGCTAGTACTGCACTGCCCCAAATGAGTCTACGAGCAAAGTCTAAATCCTCTAATAATGGCAAAAACATCAACTTCATCTTATTCGATGAAGTATCGGATAACAGGACACCACCTAACAATCGTAGCACCTGACCTCTAACATACTGCTGCACCATCTCCTCTGGTGCATCATCCGCAATATGAAAATATCGATAACGATCATCCAAACACTCAATCCTGAGTCATGAATGATCGAAAAAGTATGCGTTGGGCTCAAATCCTAGCAATCGCAAGCACAAAGCCTGCCACTCCAGAATGGTAAGCGTGGGTCAACTCCGGTAACTGGATCGCCATTAACTGATAGTCTAGTAAGGATACTGACATCCTGTAAAGTGATAGTCGCCTCACCAAATGGAAGATGAAATGTGTGTGTCTCTAGACGCTATCTCTCAAGCAAAGCAGTAATAAGACCAACGTCCATCTATATATGACCGATCTGATATACTCCATAGAATCCAAGATATCCAAGATAACGTCCATCTATATATGGGATGTCCTTTGTCCTCCAGAAGTCAGTATCAGATCATCGTAGATGAAGGTGTCTGGGCTCCTGCAATAAAATATAATAATTAGATAATGTATATGATTTTTTTAAAAAAAATTTAAATAGTAAATAGGATTGGAATGCTTACGCCGTCATCTAAAATAGTTTGTGATCGATGGTGCTCCTGCAATGTAAGAATACTGTTATCTCGAGGATCGGGATACCGCAGATCGTAAGCCATAATACACTAATGAATCTAAAATAATGATATTATCACAAGTATATTAAAAAATAAGAAATATGATATAATAGCCATTCATTTTATGAGAAATATATTTTAAACACAATATTGTCATATAATACAACTTAAACACAAAATTCAGTTCATCTCAAGATATTAAACACGTATATTCAAATACAATCTCACAGAAATACATAAAACAATGACGAAAATATATCTTCGGAGCTTTTAATTTTTTTCATTGCTTGAAGTTGAAGTGTGTTGAAGTATCTTAGGACAGCGACGGCAGTCATGACCCTGTTCCTTACAAATGCTATAGTGGTTCTTACTTTTTATTTACCTATCATCCATCTCATTTCGTAGTCTTGTTGACTTTGGTCTAACTTTCTGCTTGGATCTCAAATGATGATGATCAAGAATACATTTGAACATATGTGTATGCATCCAATAATCTTTATGTGGTAATGGATTAAAGTCACTGCTCCAAGCATTCATATATGCTGTAATTGTATATACATCATCCACAAAACCACTAAAATATACAGCAATTTCTTGACACAGCTAAAACGTGTGAACATGGATATTTGTACATGCTTCACTTTCCACAAGAATATTTTCTTTCAGCTAACGTAATAGTATGAAAATTTTTTCCACCTCGTAACTTTGCGCTTGCTCTCCTCGTAAGCACTTCATATATATCTCTTTGAAGGTTGAATGCTGTTACTCGATGCTGGTTAGCTTTAACTTGATCTTCAGCAATCTTAATTGCAACATGAGGAGTAAAAAGATTATTTGAATTCTCTTCTACATATCTCAAAGCTTGGGCATATCTCATATTGAAGTATTTTACAAGACGATAAAATATCATTTGAACACAAGCTGTAATTGACACATTTCTAGCTCCTTGTAAAATACTGTTAAAAATCTCAGATAAATTTATAGTTAAGACACCATAGCGCAGGCCATCATCATGTCCCAACATCCACTTCTCCTTTTCTATCTCTGTAACATCCGGCCCATTGGGCCTTAAACCCAGCCCATAAAAAAAAATGAAGAAGACTCCCGCAGGGAGTCTTCTTCTCCTAACCGGCTCCTAATCGGAGTCCAAAATCTCATCGAAGAGGAGTCAAACTCCTCTCCTCTGGCTCTATTTAAGGGGGAGACCCTTCTCCTTCTTCCTACCAAAGAATCCTGGAGCGAAACGGCGAAGATCGTCGGAAATTGCTCGTGGAAACCATCATCGTGCCCGCCGCAATTCCTCATCGGAGAGGTCGTCGGAGCTCGAGGTAAGCATGTGGTTCTCTTCCTCTCTTCTCTCCCTTCCTTTCCGTGCCGGTGTGCACGCTCGTCGGATGATCACCGATTTTATCATGGGAGAGGTTTCAGTTTTTTTTTTTTTTCGGACGTCGGTGGTCGTCGCCGGCCATCGGTTTGGGACCCTTGGGATGGCGGTGCGCTCTCCTCCGACCGCCATTCTCGTGCCGACCGATCGTCGGTCGGCCAATGTATGAGGGGACCATTCGGTCCCTGTTTCATTTTTTTTCACCCAGGGAGGCCACGGGAAGAAGTAGAAGAAGGAAGAAAAAAGAAAAAGAAAAGAAAAAGGAAAAAGAAAAGAAAAAAAAAAAAAAAAAAGAAAAAAGAAAAAAAGAAAGAAAAAGAAAAGAAAAGAAAAAAAATAAATAAATAATAAAATAAAAATGAGAGAGAGTTTCTCTCTCTTCTCTCCTTCAGTCTGAACCCTTACTTTCTCTCTCTAGAATTGGACTTTCTCTCTCTATTTTCTCTCTAAATTTTCTCTCTCTAGATTGTTCTCTCTCTTGATGGATTTCTCTTTCCAAAGTTATCATTCTAAGATTAGCGTAGTGAAAGGCTTCATTTTGATGATTTTGATTGAGTTTAGGGAAGAGTCCGATTCCAAATGGAGTTTTGATTTTGGATTTGTTTAGATTTAATTTTGAATTAAAATTAATGTAAGAATATAATTTTAGATAATAGGCACTGAAGAATCTTTTAAAAGTTAGTCGATCTGTTCATTTAGTGCTCTGTGAAAGGTAAGTAATGAATCATCTTCTCAAGATATTGCATATTTATTCTAAAAATAAATAATTATTTTTGAAATTATGTATGATTTATGAAATTATATTTTGAAAGAAAAATACTTTTGAAATATTATGGTTCGTCGATTATGCACATGTTCAGTGAAAAATTATGATATGTTATGATACAAAAGTATTTTGATACAGATCGGATTTATGCTTTCAGCCTAACTATATTTCAGTGGGCCCCGCCAATGGAGATTATATGTTGGTACTCAGTGGACCCTGCCAGTGAGAGTTGTGCGCTAGTATTTAGTGGACCCTGCCAGTGAAGGTTGTGCACTAGTGTTTGTGGACCCTGCCAGTGGGAGTTGTGCGCTGGTATTCAGTGGACCCTGCCAATGGGGGTTAAACGTTGGTCATAGTCGAGGCTGTTGAGTTACGAGTGTTTTGAATCGAATCGAATTTATGATATGTGAATATTTGAAAAGATTGGATTTGTATAAAATCAGCATGAAATATATTTATTTGCAGCATTGTTCTTGAAAATTATATAATATCTGAAATATCTAGTTGAGATATTTATTACTTACTGGGCTGTCTAGCTCATTATCTTTCTTTCTATTTTTCAGATTCAGATAATTAATTGCGAGCGCAGGAAGAAATATTGGGACAGAATTTTTAGAGGAGAGATTTAGCATTGTCAACTTCATTGAACTTAGATCTATTATTTTATTTTTAATAAAATTTTATTGGATGTAAGATATTTGATTTAATTACTTAAATTAAAGTTGAATAATAATTATTTGAATTTATTCCACTATGATGCATTGATGATGAGATACCTTGCATGCTTATGGAGAAAGTTCTTCATAAGTATGCGGTGGTTGTCGCGACCTCCTGCTCGCTATCTCAGGCCAGGGGCATGACAATTAATATGGTATCAGAGCATAAGTGGATAAATTATAACGCATAGAATTAGACATAGTATGAGTGTAGGTGGGTAGACATTAGAAATATTGGGACGTTAAAGTATGAGCATCATAATAAACCCATCTTAACAAATAGATAAATGAATCTAATAAGGTTTTACTATTACAAGGTTATTATGCCTCCCCGTAGAATGACAAGAACTACTCAAGGAATTGCAAGAGAGACATCACAACCACGGGATGGTAGTACTCCCCATCTGACCAGTGGCACCCCTCAGGAGGAGGGAGTCGTAAATCCTAATGGGAGTACTTCAAGAGCACGTCAGGTACCGGATATGGTTCAGTTAATGCAGACCCTAATCGGGATAGTACAAATGCAACAACAAATACAGCAGCAAATGCTTGAACAACAGCAAATACAACGAGATACACAACAACATCAACATCCACCACCACATGGAGAGCAATCTGTATAATGGAACAATATTTCAGAATTTAAAAAGCTTGCTCCTCCAGCTTTCAAGGGGACTACTGAACCTTTGAAGGCTGATAACTGGATAATGGAGATGGAGAAGGCCTTCACTGTCCAAGAGTGTCGTGATGAAGAAAAGATTCGATATGCAGCTTATTTACTACAAGAAGAAGCATACAATTGGTGTCAGCGACTACAGCGTAAGTATGAACAAGACGGCGAAATACTTACCTGGAAAAGATTTCGGATTACATTCTACGATCAATATTTTTCTCGGAGTATAAGGATCCAGAAAGAGCAAGAGTTTATTTATTTGAAGCAAAAGGGTATGAGTGTGACTGAATATGAAGCAAAATTTACAGAGTTAGCAAAATTTGCTCCGAGATTAGTGGATGGTGAGTAAAAACATGTTCACAAGTTTGAGATGGGACTGAGAACTGAGATTCAAAAACAAGTGGTTCCATATGAATTGACAACTTATGCAAATGTGGTAAACAAAACACTGATAATTGAAAGAGAAGTCAATGAAGAATGCATGGAAAGGAAATGAAAACAAAGAAAGAGAGTAAAATCAAATGATACACAAGGGTAGAATAATAAAAACATCAAAAGTTCAGCTAAGGGAGCAATAGATAATAAGACTCAACAGATTGATGGTGAGCAGTGCTCCAGATGTGGCAAAAATCATGCATACAAAGATTGCCATTAGAATACAGGTGCTTGTTTTAAATGTGGTCAGATGGATCATAAAATTGCTAGCTGCCCGCTAAATACTGAAAATCAAGTTGGTCAAAGAACTTATGAAGAACAAAATAAAGGTGGTGGATAGATTTTTAAAACCCAGAGAAGAGTTTATGCGCTTACTCAACAGAATGCACAGCTTCCAATGCAATGGTGACAGATAAGAAAAATTTTGAGGATGAAATTTATTTTTAGGAGGAAAGAATGTAACATCCAGCCCATTGGGCCTTAAACCCAGCCCATAAAAAAAAAATGAAGAAGACTCCCTGCGGGAGTCTTCTTCTCTTGATCGGCTCCTAATCGAAGTCCGAAACCTCATCGAAGAGGAGTCAAACTCCTCTCCTCCAGCTCTATTTAAGGGGGAGACCCTTCTCCCTTCTTCCTACCAAAGAATCCTGGAGCGAAACGGTGAAGATCACCAAAAATTTCTCGCAGAAACCATCACCGTGCCCGCCGCAATTTCTCGCCGGAGAGGTCGCCGGAGCTCGAGGTAAGCATGTGATTCTCTTCCTCTCTTCTCTCCCTTTCTTCCCATGCCGGTGTGCATGTTCGTCGGTGATCGAAATTGTCGGATTTTATCGTGGGAGAGGTTTCAATTTTTTTTTGATTTTCGGACGTCGGTGGTCGTCGCCGGCCACCGGTTTGGGTCCCTTAGGATGGCGGTGCGCTCTCCTCCGACTGTCGGCCATTCCCGTGCCGGCCGATCGTCGGTCGGCCAACTGTATGAGGGGACCATTCAGTCCCCTGTTTCATTTTTTTTCACCCAGGGGAGGCCATGGGAAGAAGTAGAAGAAGGAAGAAAAAAGAAAAAGAAAAGGAAAAAGGAAAAAGAAAATAAAAAGAAAAAAAAAAAGAAAAAGGAAAAAGAAAAGAAAAAGGAAAAGAAAAGAAAATAAATAATAAAATAAAAATGAGAGAGAGTTTCTCTCTCTTCTCTCTCTTCCTTCAGTCTGAACCCTTACTTTCTCTCTCTAAAATTAGATTTTCTCTCTACTTTTCTCTCTAGAATTTTCTTTCTCTAAATTGTTTCTCTCTCTTGATGGATTTCTCTTTCCAAAGTTATCCTTCTAAGATTAGCGTAGTGAAAGGCTTCATTTTGATGATTTTGATCGAGTTTAGGAAGGAGTCCGATTCCAAGTGGGATTTTGATATGGGATTTGTTTAGATTTAATTTTGAATTAAAATTAATGTAAGAATATAATTTTGGATAATAGGCACTGAAGAATCTTTTAGAAGTTAGTCAATCTGTTCATTCAGTGCTCTGTGAAAAGTAAGTAATGAATCATCTTCTCGAGATATTTCATATTTATTCTGAAAATAAATAATTATTTTTTAAAATTATGCATGATTTATGAAATTATGTTTTGAAAGAAAAGTACTTTTGAAATATTATGGTTCATCGATTATGCACATGTTCAGTGAAAAATTATGATATGTTATGATACAAAAGTGTTTTGATACAAATCGGATTTATGCTCTCAGCCTAACTATGTTTCAGTGGGCCCCGCCAATGGAGATTATACGTTGGTACTCAGTGGACCCTGTCAGTGAGGGTTATGCACTGGTATTTAGTGGACCCTGTCAGTGGGGATTGTGAGTTAGTGTTTGTGGACCCTACCAGTGGGGGTTGTGTGTTGGTATTCAGTGGACCCCGTCAATGAAGGTTAAACGTTGGTCATAGTCGAGGCTGTTGAGTTACTAGTGTTTTGAATCGAATCGGATTTATGATATGTGAATATTTGAAAAGATTGGATTTGTATAAAATCAGCATGAAATATATTTATTTGCAGCATTGTTCTTGAAAATTATATAATATCTGAAATATCTAGTTGAGATATTTGTTACTTACTGGGCTGTCTAGCTCATTACCTTTCTTTCTATTTTTTAGATTCAGATAATTAATTACGAGCATGGGAAAAAAATATTGAGATAGAGCTTTTAGAGACGAAATTTAGCATTATCAACTTCATTGAACTTAGATCTATTATTTTATTTTTAGTAAAATTTTATTGGATGTAAGATATTTGATTTAATTACTTGAATTAAAGTTGAATAATAATTATTTGAATTTATTCTGCTGTGATGCATTGATATCGTGATGAGATGCCTTGCATGCTTATGGAGAGAGTTCTTCATAAGTATGCGGCAGTTGCCGCACCTCCTGCTCACATCTCGGGCCAGGAACGTGACAATCTTGGACAACCAGCTCCAAGCCTCTTCATTCACTGTTCTGATCCTATCCATGATAAAGTTAAACTTGCGAACTTGATGAGCGCTTCCTGCTTGCCATACTGCTCTTTTAGCTACATATTTTTAAAATGAGTATTGAAATTACTGCAGATATGTTTTAAGCAGTATCAGTGATAGGCACGTAGTGGACTCCATCCAATAGACTCATCTACGATGGATTTAATATACTTAGATGCCTGTCAGAAATTAAGCATATTCCATTTCTATCTTTGACGATATGTGTTCTGAGCTGAAAAAGAAACCAACTCCAACTTGCAGTCGTCTCCTCATCCATAATTACATATGCTAATGAAAATATCCATTCTCTGCATCAATTCCTGTTGCAATTAACATCTTACCTTTAAACTTTTCATACAAGTGCATGCCATCAATGCTGATTACAGGATGGTAGTGTGTAAAACCCTGGATAGATGGTTTAAAAGCTCAGAAAATATAATTTAAAATTAGGATATTGGAATTCACAGTTTGAAAAAAAATTCATGAAACAACTGTACTGAAATTTGCATGTTGAAGTGCAGTCATATAATAGGGTAATTTAGCATAAGATGACTCCCATTCTCCATAAATATCAACTAATGCCTTCTGCTTTCCATACCATGCTTTCCTGTATGACACTGTATATTGAAATTGATCATTAACGGCTGCCACAATAGCTTCAACTTTGACATCGAATCTTTCTCAACAATATGTCAGACTAGTATGTCAATCATCCTTCCACTGACATGTTTGTGGTCTCGACTCAACCCTGTAAACAAACGAGTGTGAGGACCCTCATATTTTATGATTTGAAAATATCCATGTTTTTTCAACAATGCAGCACGAAGCCTCCATTTACAATTTTGAACATTATCTGATGATGTGCATCGTACGGACCATAATTTCGAATATGACTGAACTACATTGTATGTCCGATGCTTCATAATGTGATAAAGATCAACAACTCTCCTTACATAATCTTTACTCTCAAATATTAAACCTTTAGAAAATTCAGTCATCGAGGAGTCCCAAAATTGATAGTCAGAGTTCAATCTTCGACCAGCACTAACGCAACCACCATCATCTAAATTTATATCATTAAAAAATTATGGAGGTTCGTACAAACGAAGTTGAGGTTCTCCCACATTAATATTAGCTTGAATATCTTCATCATCATTCTCATCTTCACCATCATCATCATTACTGCTACTGTCCTCATCCATCCAATAGTCTTCATCTTCGCTTTCATCTGACTCAAAATCTAGATTATCAGAATTTATTCCACCGACTATCCAGTCATCGTTTCCTATATGAGTGTCATCTCCCGCACTTACCACTACTTCTAGCAACGGAGAAGTCACCATAGCAGAAGACACAGGAGAAGTCACCATAGGACTTTGAATAATTGGACAACTAGGGCCGGCAGTAGTGGAATGTTGTTCTGCAAATATGGTCTCAACACTATCGGTTTGCACCATAGGAGTTAGAAAGGTGAGGAAGGCCCAACATTATTGTCCGCTTGAGTTAAAAGCCGACTATAGTATCCAAAGCTCGGTACATCTTCTTTTTCAATATATAATTCCAAAAATGATATTCTATATATTTCAAAGGAAATGTCAGCATTTCTTCGACATCTTCATCGCCATCAATTGGAACTAAATATAATTGCTCTGCATTAACTGTCCCGACAGATTAAGAGATTTTCATTTCAATTTTATTTCATATTTTTCTTTGTCTACAGGAATACTGCTGTATAAATAGTCCAATAATTCTTGACGTGATAATGATGAAGATACTCTAATCATCCGATTTGCAGGGTGACTGTACTGCACACCAGTTTCATCATTCTGTATTATGCCATCATAATATAATAGTACACGAACTCGAGTACTGGTCATTTTCTCAAAGAAATCTATGACAAAATCAAAATAAAAATATATAGTATTACTAATTATTTTATTGTTTCAAAAAATTTACATAATAAATGCATCATATCATCAACAAATAGGTACAGATAGATTCTATCCCATTCAAAATTGCATTAATTCTATAGGTTAATTACATTAATCAAATGATACGCAAAAAGGATCAAAAAAAATTTCGATAGCATTTTTCCTTAGTTCTCCCCATACGACTGAAAATGTGTGAGGAGAACTAAAGAAAAATACTGTCCGAAATTTCTTCGAACCCTCCACATATTATTCGAATAACGTAATTACCTATAGAATTAAATGCAATTTTCAAACTGTCCAAACTGGACAATCAATTGACTAATGTATATATTTTATGGTACCCGTACAAAAATATATAATCAAATATATATTTTATACGGATATCGTAGAATATCCTACATTGGTCAACTGACAGATCTACGTTTTCATGAAATGTAATATATTTTAAAATTTTTAAATTATGATTGAATCAAATTTAAAATAAATCTTAATCTAATGAGAAAAAATAAAAAATAATGAGATAAAAATAAAAATTAAAAAGACTGAAATAGAAGGGTGCCGCAGGGCCGTACGGGCCCACCATCGGAGGGCCACCGCCGCGGATCGAAAGAGAAGGGCATCACAGGGCTGCACGGACCCATCACCGGAGGGCCACCGGGGCTCGCCACTGAGGTCCACCGGGGCCCGCCGTCGTGAATCGAAAGAGAAGGGTGCCGCAGGGCCGGCCACCGTCGGAGGCCACCAGGCCCGCCACCGCCCGTCGTCAGGGGGCCGCTGCAGGGGCCTGCCGTGGCCCATTGCTGGGGTGCCGTCGGGGCCCACTGTGGGGAGCCGCCGTCGGGCTACTGTCGGGGCCCGCCACCTGCCGTCGGCCGTCTGTCGCCATCGACCAAGGAAAAAGAGGGAGAGAAAGAGAGAGGAAGAGGGAGAGGAGGGGGCCGGCCAAGGGAAGGGGAGGGTCGGGGCCCACCGCGGGGGGCCGCCGTCGGGGCGCGCCGACCCGCCGCCGGCCCTCTGTCGTCGATGGCCAAGGAAAAAAAGGGAGAGAGAGAGAGGAAAAGGGAGAGGAGGGGGCCGGCCAAGGGAAGGGGGGCCGGGGCCCGCCGCCGGCCCTCTGTCGTCGGTGGCCAAGGAAAAAGAGGGAGAGAGAGAGAGAAGAAGAGGGAGAGAGAGACAGGAAGAGGGAAAGGAGGGGGCCGGCCAAGGGAAGGGGAGGGCCGGGGCGCGCCGGCCAGCCACCGGCCCTCTGTCGCCGGCGGCCAAGGAAAAAGAGGGAGAGAGAGAGGAAGAGGAAGAGGGAGAGAGGAGAGGAAGAGGAAAGAGAGAGGAAGAGCTCACCACCGCTGGAGGTCGCCGTCGTGCCGCGGAGAGGAGAAAATGCTGGAGATAGCCGGAGAAGAGGGAGAAGAAGGAGAGAGGGGTTTTTTTTTTGGAATTTAAGCTTCAAAAATGCCAAAGGAAATGGCATTTTCAAAAACGCCATTCCCTTTGGCATTTTTCTCCATTTTTTTTATAGTTTTTTAATTTTTTAATTTTTTTTACTTATTTTTATGTGATTTTTTAATAAATAAAATTAATTTAAAATGGGCATAGTAATTTGAAATGATAATTGCTTATTTGAATTAAAGTTAAAATTTTTTTAAGTAACAATTATAAATTTTATTTTTTTATCATTTTTTATTTGAATTATAATTAGAATTTTTAATTTTTTAAATTTAAAATTATAATTTTTATTTTTAAATTAGAATTATAATTTCTATTTTTCTATTCAATTCTTTTCCTTTTTTCTTTTTTATGATATTTTTTATTTTTTTTACACCAATTTTTTTCTTTTTTTCAGATATTTTTTTAAAAAAATAATTTGAAATGGTGAAAGTAATTTGAAATGATATTTTTTATTTTTATTAAAGTTAAAATTTTAATTTTTTTTAAATTTTAATTTATAATTTTTATTTTTTATCACATTTTTTTTCACTTTTCGTATGGCATTTTTTTCTTTTATTTTTTGAATTCAAATTAAAATTTTAAATTTTTTTATAACTTAAAATTATAATTTTTATTTTTTTCTCATTTTTACCATTTTTTTCTTCTTTTATAAAATTTTTTTGAGGTATTTTTTTATTTGTTTGGAATATTTTTTAAAAATATGAATTTAAAATGAGAAAAGTAATTTGAAATGATGTCTTTTATTTTAACTAAAATTAAAAATTTTATTTTAATTAAAATTAAAAATTTTATTTCTTTTAAATTTAAAATTATAATTTTTATTTTTTTTATTTTTTTAAATTTTTGACTTCTTTATGGCACTTTTATTTTTTTAATTTTTTATTTTTTGAATATTTTTTTTTAAAAATTAATTTGAAACGGGAAAACTAATTTGAAATAATGATTTTTATTTGAATTAAAATTTAATTTTAATTTTTTAAAATTTAAAATTTTTATTTTTATTTTTTTCTCATTTCTTTCTTATTTTTCTTTTTTTATGGTATTCTTTATTTTTTAAATTTTTAAGTTTTTTTAGATATTTTTTTTAAAAATTAATTTTAAATGGATAAAATAATTTAAAATTATCTTTTTTATTTGAATTAGAATTAAAATTTTTATTTTTTAAAATTTATTTAAAATTATAATTTTTTATTTTTTTCTCAATTTTTCCTCATTTTTTTCTTCTTTAATGATATTTTTTAAAAAAATTAATTTTATGGTATTTTTTATTTTATGCTATTTTTTAATATTTTTTTTGAGATATTTTTTAAAAATTAATTTTTAAATAATTTTTGAATTATAATTTCTATTTCTTTTCGATTCTTTATTTAATGATATTTTTAATTTTTTTACACCAATTTTTATTCAGATATTTTTTTAAAAAGATAATTTGAAATGGAGATACTAATTTTAAATGATATTTTTTTTATCAAAATTAAAAATTTTATTTTTTTATAAATTTATTTTTTAATTTTTTTTATTTTTTATCTTTTTTTTGGAGGAAAAAAATGTCAAATAAAATGTATTTTTAAAAATACCATATTATTTGATATTTTTTTTTTAATTTTTTTTACGTGATCTACGTAAAATAATAGAGGGTGATATGACCATGATAAAATGCCATTCAAAATGACGTTTTATCGATTTCTCATCATTCTGATAAATAAATTAAAAATTAAATTATTTAAATAAATAAGTTTTTTTATATTAATTAAAAAAAAACTCCCAAGATGCTACTCCCGGAGCCTAAGATTTATACGTAGAAGCACGGACCAACATCCTTCGAACCTCACCTTTTGCCACTTGCTTTAACAAAATTCCATAGTATTACAAGTTTTTCGTACTTGGTCCAATAATTATTAGTATGTCACAAAGCACTGTCTCTAGCATATAAGCTTCTCATACATTTCACAAAGCAATCACCAGTAGCAATTAACAACAATTACACCTACAGCCTTGACCTGACTTTACCTAGCTTGTTAGGGCTACAACCAAATAGTAAAGTTTGTTTTTGGCATGACTTGAGCATCCTGACCACATAATTACCTAACAACAACACTAGTTTTCGAGTCCAAACTATTTGGGCTGTTTTGCTTTTCTTTTTTTAAATAAAATAAATTACAAAAATTCTTCAAAATTTAGAGATAAATTATATTTATATTTAATAATTTAAAAAATCTATATTTATCCTCCTGAGTTATATTTTTAATCTAATACTTTAACTCATAATCTAACAGAGTGTCAATCAATCTGTTAATCTTAAATGGGATCTAAATTGACATATGAGAAAAATTTTAAAAATGATCAAAATAGCATTAAATGATATAACATCTATTCAAAAATACGAAAAAAATTATGCATCATTTTTTCTTTTTGAAGATGATTTTGATTTTTTACATGAGGTAGATAATTTTATTGATATCACTCATTTAACTAATTTAATATAAATTTTACAAACTATTGTATGTAACTGTATAGACCTGAATCTTAGAAAGGTTTTATAATTTATTATTATAATAATTTTTTTTTTAATGAAAATCTAGGGTGCATGCTGTTATCCTCAAACTGGTGAAAGTTTAGGTAGGTTCACGGGAGGTCCAGCTTGGAGCGACCACACCATTTTTCCGTACAGCCGACTCACACCATTTCTGTAAACGACACCGTAACGGTTTTCCTCGCGACCGTCCGTTCCAGCGAAGCATTCCCTGGATCCCCTCACCGTAAGTGCTCACTCCCTCCCATCCAACGCATCATGCGCGCGAGATACCCAGTCAATAGGCTGCGATATAAACGGGGAGCGAGGGTTTGGGGAGCACACCGCCCACCCGTCATATAAAAGCCCTAGCTAATCTCTCCTCCGCTCCCACCCATCCAACCCGTCCTCCTCTCGCCGCCGCCACCTTTTCGCCGGAATCCTAGCCGGAGACCCACAGGACGAGGGCTGCGCTCGGAGGAGAAGATGAGGGAGATCCTCCACGTCCAGGGCGGGCAATGCGGGAACCAGATCGGGGCCAAGTTCTGGGAGGTGATCTGCGACGAGCACGGGATCGACCACACCGGCAAGTACTCCGGCGACTCCGACCTCCAGCTTGAGCGTATCAACGTCTACTACAATGAGGCCAGCGGCGGGCGCTATGTCCCCAGGGCGGTGCTCATGGATCTGGAGCCCGGGACCATGGATTCCGTGAGATCCGGCCCCTTCGGCCAGATCTTCCGGCCGGACAACTTCGTCTTCGGCCAGTCTGGGGCTGGCAACAACTGGGCCAAGGGGCACTACACCGAGGGCGCCGAGCTTATCGACTCCGTTCTTGATGTGGTCCGCAAGGAGGCCGAGAACTGCGACTGCTTGCAAGGTTTGTGGTTTGAAATGGAGAATACTAGGGTTTCTGTTCGTTTTCTTGCTGATGTCGTTCAAGATTTCGTTTTAGTAGCATTTTGTAAGACTTTTATGTGTTTTTCTTTGATTTTTCCGCATATTATCTGATATGTTGTTAATTTGGTTTTGCGATGTAATTTACATATGGTTAGATGTATTTGTGTTATTTGTCTCATTGAAGGTTATTAGGAATTTTGATATATTTCTTTAATTTATCCTTTCTTTAGATATTAGTTTTTGTTGTATATGATATTTGAATGCTAATTATCCTGTTCTTTCCAAAAAAAAAAAAATCCTGCCTGCAATGATATTATTGTGTCAGGATTACTGCTTCTTGAAATCTGAATTTCCTTTTATATGGAAGCTTAGCCTATAATATAAGAATCACGACTTGCAAGTTTGACATTCATGTTTTCTCCACATTGTGATCTTTTAAGTTGCTTCTTCTTAGATTATTCCTCTGCTCAATCTTGATATTTACTTACATTGTTAGTTCATATATAATTGTAGAAGTTTTGCGTCCCTATTTTCTTATGGCTAGCTAATATTTTTTGTCAAACTAATTTGATTGATTCATTTTTTCTTTTAATGTTTATTTCTCTTCTTTGTTGAATCTTCATATTTTAGTTTTAATGTTAAAGTGCCAACCAGGATTCATCTCGATGTGGGCCAACCCATCTAATGTTTAGGTTGTATGGTCTATTATGAGGTAAGTGATTTTTGTGTTAATGAGATGCTATTTAACCATTTTCGGAGCGGTACAATACTATTCTTTGGTTGGCAGCTGGAAACTTATGGTAGCTCTATTCTGTCACCATAGATCTTTCATCCACATCCGAGTGAGATTTATAGTTTGTGCATCCTTCATGGAGATAGAAACTCCCCAAGTGGGTGTGAGGGTGATGTGAACTACGTATAAAATGTATAGGTCTTTCTATTCATTGGTTAGATGAAAATGAATTGTGGGTGGAGATTGTTATGATTCAGATTCTTACTTACATATGTTTTTCAATGTTTTGTATCTGGGTTGGCAAGTTTAATCGATGAGTGTGTAGACAATCATATAAATACAAAATTTTATGGTACTTTATTGTCCAGATCTTTGCCTGAACTCTGCTCTGTTATTGTGATTATTTTTTATGGAACTTAAGGGGTAAAATATGTTAATGATCTTGGACTGATGGTGTGTTTTATAGTCCATTGGTAATATCTTATATTTGCAAGTATTTGGGTGGACATTGGTTTAAATGTGTAGTATTGGATCGTCATGAGGTAGCTTTGATCTGCGTGGGTGGTTAAATTTCCAAGTACGCAACATATGTGATCTTGTAGTGTCTATGTTCTTTCTCTTTGACCCATGATTGCAATCCCAGTATCTTTAGTTTATTAAAAAATGAGCACAACAAAATAATAATAGTAGTTCTTTGTATTTATCATCAAGTATTTAAACCATGCTTTAGTGTGTATTTCTATACAAGGTGGCATGTACTACAACATCTTATGGGTGCATCTGTGTTTACTGGTTTGATATGGCCTTTCTACAGTTGCTTTACATGTTCATTTGTCAGAAAAGTCCTATTAGTAACTAAACATCTGAGATTCAAAGGAAATCCCCTATCATAGCTCATCTGGTACTTTGTTGTTACCCTTGAACGTTTGTTTCAGATTCTTGCAAAGAGTGTAATGGCTATAGTTTGAAAGTGCAGTGACTACTAATTTAGTGGCTCGGAGGAAGGTTGTGATCATATATTTTAACATATGTTTTTATGCTGGTCTTCAGATTTCTTGGGAATTGGTAAGTAATTCTTCTCAGAAATAGGGATTTGATAGTAAGCAATAATATTGCATATTTTAAGATGGATTTGGACACACAGTTATGCTTGAAACTATCTTCAAGGAATTTAAGCTTAGTTGAGCAGAGTAAGGCATAATCAGATGAGGCTTTGTAAATCATGATCAGATTATTCCTGTCTGTAGATGCATAGAGCCTTATGAACTCATGACATGTTTCTCTTTTATCCTTCTTCAGCTATTCCTGCATTTAGATGATTAAGTTGGACTTTATATCGATTAGGTTATTATAGTATGGAAGGGTTGCATGCATCTCAAGATATATGTGGCCTTTTTTATTATGGAAAAGCAAATGTGGTTTCTGACTCTTATATACAAGGAATGTTTTGAGCCAATGCGGTGCATTTTGTTATCTTTTCAAATTTTTCTAGTACACCATGGTGCAATTGTGGTCTGCTTTGTCCCCTGTGCCGCACGCCCCTCCCCCCCCACCCACCAACAAACATAACAAAAATAGACAGTTAGCATTTTAAAGAATGTTGTTGTTTATCTGTTTGATTGCCTTTACAGGATTCCAAGTATGCCATTCTTTGGGAGGAGGCACTGGATCTGGCATGGGCACGCTTCTTATTTCTAAAATCAGAGAGGAGTACCCAGATCGGATGATGTTGACATTCTCAGTTTTCCCATCACCCAAGGTCTCTGACACAGTTGTGGAGCCATACAATGCCACACTTTCTGTTCATCAACTTGTTGAGAATGCTGATGAATGTATGGTCCTTGACAATGAAGCTCTCTACGATATCTGCTTCCGCACTCTCAAGCTTGCCACTCCTACCTGTAGGTCATGTTTCTTTTATTTCTTTTCCTTTTTCTTTCACTGCTCAAACTCTGATGTTATTTTTTGAGAATTTGGATGGTTTAATTAGAAATGATAAAAAGTGCTGAATTAGAATTATAATTTTTTTATTGTATCCTGTATTGGATTGCTTTAGACTTCCAACTCCAATGTGAATTGCCACCTCGGGTTGGTTGATTGGAGCATTCTGCTTACAATATAAATCTGTCATAGTTATTTCTTGTTCTTTGATGGTCTTAAAGCCTTGTTTTTTTGCTTCTCTTGGGCACAGTTGGTGATCTAAATCATCTCATCTCTGCTACCATGAGCGGTGTAACCTGTTGCCTAAGGTTCCCAGGTCAGCTCAATTCTGACCTCAGAAAGCTTGCAGTTAACTTGATCCCTTTCCCCCGGCTTCACTTCTTCATGGTGGGGTTTGCGCCTTTAACCTCTAGAGGCTCCCAGCAGTACCGTGCCCTCACCGTTCCTGAGCTGACTCAGCAAATGTGGGATGCTAAGAATATGATGTGCGCTGCTGACCCACGGCATGGCCGCTACCTCACAGCTTCAGCCATGTTCCGTGGGAAGATGAGCACAAAAGAAGTGGATGAACAAATGATCAATGTGCAGAACAAGAACTCATCCTACTTTGTTGAGTGGATTCCTAACAATGTCAAATCCAGTGTGTGTGACATCCCACCAAAGGGGCTGAAGATGGCGTCCACATTCATTGGGAACTCAACTTCCATCCAGGAGATGTTCCGCAGGGTAAGTGAGCAGTTCACAGCTATGTTCAGGAGGAAAGCTTTCTTGCACTGGTACACTGGTGAGGGAATGGATGAGATGGAGTTTACCGAGGCTGAAAGCAATATGAATGATTTGGTGGCTGAGTACCAGCAGTACCAGGATGCAACAGCTGAAGAAGAGTACGAGGAAGAGGAAGAGGAAGAAATGGCCTGAGGCTTATATCACATATTTCTGACAATTTTCAGTTCAGGTTGCTTTGCCATGGTTTGGTATGTTGTGATATGAGAAACACTTTTCTGTCTGTATGCATTTTGTGACTCTATGAATGTATTGCTTGTGATTTCTGGGCCCGGAGTTGTATGAGCATTACATTTTATCATTGCTTTCTTTTTGCTGTACAATCTGTGCTATGGACCTGTGTCCTGATTTTGTTTAGGCACACATTTTGACATCTCATGTTTGGAAATTGGTTGTCATTATGATAATGTTTTAGCTTTTTACCAAGTTAATATCTATGCCTGCATCAGATAAGCAAGTATTGGCTATTGTTGCATAAATTTTTCTTATTTTTTTGTTTGCTATTTTCCTTGAGTGCAAGATGCTTGTGTGGTCTAGGAGCAGCCATGGGACCACCACTGGGGAAAATTCCAATATGGCAATCCTACTAGGCTGCATAAATTCTTCAATTTGAGCAATTTATGATCTGCTGCATTGGATAGATATGTTGATCATCATTTTCTAGCGGATGCTATGTTACAGGCATGGACAACAGAAAACCAATGTTTTTAAAATCAGATCGAACTGGTCTGTTTGACCGGTTTAATCGGTGACCACTTGCTTGCCTGGTCTGGTTCGAAGAATATTCTAGAAGCATCGAATGAAGTGGTCATGATCAGTGGGTTTGGTCTGGTTTGACTATTGTTTTTGAACTCAAAATTGAGCCAGGAATTTTGAGTTTCGACCCAAGCTGAGACGTTTTCTTTTCGTCGGGTTCGTGGGTTTTCTTCTTTAGCCGAGACCCTAAGCAATTTTTTTTTTCCTCCTATCTGGTCTTTTGGTTGCCCCTCTCCGATTGTCTTCTCTTCGATGGATGTCGATGAAGCTGATACACTGTGTTTGAAGGCGAGGCTCGGCAGTAATATTCTTTCCCTCTCTCTTCTCCCCTTTTTCCCACTCTCCTTCTCCCACTTTCCTAGCCTCCTCTCTTGCTGTGGCTTGCCCGGCCCCCCCCTCTCTCTCCCTCCTCTTTCTTGGGCCGGGCATCTGCTACGATTTCCTTCTTATTCGTTCACTGCCCCCTTGTTTGGGCCAGATTTGGGCTATTTTCCACTCCATCGGGTTTGGCTGGTCGACCACGGAGGTTTCAGGTTTGGCTGGTCGGTACACTGCTTTAAAATATTCTTTATTGTTGGCAATGTAAAGCTAACAAAGATGCTTGGTTCTGTCATCGGAGGACAGGAGTTTGGTCTTATCCCATTGAGTGTGGCTACTTGGGGACCCTTTCTACCGACCAATTTGGACAAAGGTACCGTAGCTCAACAAGATTTTGCAAGTGATTTGGTGCACAACGAATGTAATTGGAAGGTTTGGCTTTTGTAAAAAGCCTACTTCATTTGTTGTTCATATTTATCTTTGCTCTGGTTAAGATGCAGCAGTGTCTAATGGTTAAATTGAATGATATCATGTAAAGTCCTTTCTGAAATATCTAATCCCCATAATGCAGGTCTGCTGTGACAGCCACTTAGATGGTGGCTGTCATGTTCAATATGCACATGGAGCCCTTGCATCTGGTCTTAAGCTTGGCTCCTTCAGTCCTTCTAATATTTGTTATGTATTCTCTACGCATTGTTCTTGCTATAAATTTGGAACTTGGCATTGTAATGTTGCAGTGGATCATATAATCATCTTGATTTAAAATTCCTCGTTATATTGTTTCTGAATCCTGAATGCTGTGATGGGGAAACATACACATTTTATGTAAGATTTGGCTTTCTTTCCAAGCCATGTTGTTCATCTTACCTTGGAATCTTATTCTGGTTCCACCTTCCTCTCAAATTAAGTGGATCCATGTTTCACCACCAGCTTTGCTACCATATTCCATATTTCCATCAGAAGTATTCTGTATTGATGTCATGTGTCTTGGCATGTTTTCGTCTCTTATTTTTCTTTGCCGTACCGTCTCGAGATGGAAGCTACAGTACCTTTTTGCAATTAATGTTTCTTTCTCATTTTTTATGATGCTACCATGTTGAATTTTGAGAAAAATATTCAAAAATATAAAGATGAGATAAGTCATTACGATATGTATCAAGTGGAAGTACAGTGATGTATGCAGCTGAGGTATCCTAATAGATCAAAAAATTTAAATCTTGTCCCTACACTATCTAATCAATCGCACTCATCGTCTATTTTCATTATTCAATTATTTGACATCATGAAAAAAATCAAAAGCTTTGCCCTACCCCTCTATCTATTCAAGGGATGGAAAGGTAGAGCCCCTGATATCCCTTTCAATCAAGAATTGAAGGTTCTACTATGCTAAGCGTAAAGGAATCACACCAAATTATCTCGAATTCGGTAGTTAAACTCTACTGCGACGATGATATTATAGGAGAGATCCTATAAAAAAATAACTCGACATCAGAATAATAAAAAGTTTAACATCTCTTATTTAAATTTTTAAATATTTTTTAATTAAAAAATTTAAAAATTTAAAATGCAAAGATCATATTACTCAAAATCCCGGTTATCTTTTCATGGCAAATGGAAGATACTGCACTATGTGAAAGAGTCCAACCAGACCTAGAATCACTGGCTTACGGTGGCAGCAGGTATGCACCATGCATTAAGATGGCAATACACTACTTTCATTGTCTTCTACATGCATGCCTTAACAATCTCCAGTTGTATGAAAAACTGTTATACAGCTCTATCTTACCTGATCGATAATCAAAGTAGATAATCGGTAGGGATGGCAATGAGTAGGATTTAGATTAGATATTATACTACCCATCCTCAAATCCGAACTTAATACCCTATATCCAAATCCTATCCGATACCCGATCGGATAAAAAAAGAGATATCCATTTTCATACCCAATGAGTTTGGGGATACCCATAGGTAACCCATTTCTTCGTACCCAATCCATACCCACCCCATGCCTATCCCATACCCAAAAAAAATAAATAATCAAAATAATTTTATGCATATTATCAATTAAAATAAAATTATCAATTCAATATAGAACATAATTTATAAGTCCAGATTTATATAAATCAAACATAGAAATAAAATTATAATTCAACATAAAACATATAAATAACTAAAATAATTTTATGCATATTATCAACTAAAACAAAATTATCAAAACAGAATTATAAACATATATATTTGGGTATGGGTTCGGGTATTACACATATCCATAGGTTCGAATCGGGTTCAAATTCGGATTTGAATAGAAAACAACACTATCCATATCCTATCCATATCCGTACTATAGTTTTCAGATTTTATCCAAATCCGAATCCAAATTTGGTCAAACTCTATTTTTTGGGTTTGATCGAATTTGGGTAGGATGCATACCTATCGGATCGAGTCAATTTTGCCATCCTTAATAATTGGAGTACTTCTTTAGATAACATTGAAGGATATGCATATAAAGATTGAATTTGAATTTGAATATTGTATGTGGACTCCAATGGGATGATATATTTGCATGTGGATTTGGACTTTGAGGACATCGTTAGAATCATGATTTATGAATTGGTTAGGAGTTATTATATTGAACTATATTTATATTATTTTAGTTTATTTGTATTAATTTGGTGTACATTAATTAAAAAATAAGCTAAAAAAATAGTTTTTTTTCTTTGCTAATTTTTCCTTTAAGGTTTTTTTTTTAAAAAAAATTTGAAAAATAAAATATAATTGTAATGTTATAGTGATATCTTTTTGACACTGCTGCTTGGATCGATCCAACTCAAGCTAGGAACCAAATAGTTTATCAGTTCGCTATGTGTTCTAGTTTTAAAAATATAGCAGGAAACAGCGTGTTGGTCCATTATTTGGCGCCATGGCCCTGCATCAAACATTGTCGCTGATGCATAAAGTAATACTAGTACCCACCTTCTATCAAAATATTAATACCCACCCTAGCAGCTATAGATATGAAGTTTAACTGGTAATTTCTTTCTAATATCTTGAGCGTTTGAGATTATCTTCCCAAAACTATTAAGAGATGTTTGAGGGCAAGCGGAAGACTGTAACCAAGCTAAGTGAACTAGATCGAGCTCAAGCTCGTGTCAGCTAATTTTATAATTGAGCCAAGCAAATCTCTAGGTGAACTTTGAGCTGTTCACTCGGGAACTTAGGTTTCTTGGGCTTTCTTACATGTGCTTTGAGCTAACTACTACAGCTAATTCTTAGGCTTACAAGTCAATTAGTTCCTTTTCTTATGTAAGTTATTTAAATATTTAATACATAAACAAATGTTTTAAACAATAATCAGTGTCATATATAATATTTATTTATTGATTCATTCATTCATTCATATTTCAATTTTAACAGACCCAAGCTTGAGGGGACCGTATCTATCTCTAGCTTGATCCATTTATGGATTAAAACGAGCCGAATTTTTAGCCAAACATTAGCTGCTTGCAAAGAGCAAGAACCCTTGACAGCCTAGGTATAGTTCATACACGCCACTGAGGCACTCGGGAGGTTTCAGATATGTACCCACCATCCAAATGGTGGCATTTCTACGTATTTCTTAGAAAAAACATTTACTAGTAATAAATAAAACAAATTATTTTGGTTCATCTAGTGGTTTTATTTGAAAATCTTCCATCTGGAAGAAATGTAAGGCGTTTACCAGATGGTAATATAAAAATGTATTAAATAAAGTCCATAAAATGTTTGGATGCTTGCGTTATGAGGTTGTATGCTGAAATCTTGGGAGCATTTGGTCCCAAACGCTTCCAAATGAAAATCAATGATATACCTCCTGAATTAAAAATCTACTCTATTGATCACATTCTATAATGTCTATAAGTTTTTAAAAACTAAAAAAAAAATGATTTAATTGTAATATTGCTATTCATGCAATAAATGAATATGAAATAAATCATAGCGATATAACTAGTGAGCAAAAGTATATTGTATAATATATATTATATAATTTCTAAATGCAAACTATTATAAATTAAAATAAGATGCAAAATTGTACCACTAAAATCATTTGTGTTTTATTTATCAGATGCATGTGTAGAAGATCTCCAAAGTGCATGACTTTTTATTTCTACATACTGTTACATTATAGATCGTGATCAATGTACAAATCTTCACTTTGAAAAGTTGATCATTGATTTTTATTAAGAAGCATTTGGAGCAAAATGACCTTAATACACACATGCACGCGCACGCGTGCATACGAACACGCACACGAAGACTGGTAGTATTAATTATGATCATGAGTTGTATTGGTTTGTAAACTATATATTAAAAGGTGCCAAAATAAATAGTTAAAATAATATAAAATCGTATTTTGTTATAATCTAAGTATTAAACTCTACCGATGAGGATCTGTATATGTTTTAGTATATAAAATAGATTTTAAATTTAAATAATTCGTTGTGTATTTTAGCATACTAACATAGTGAAAAACCATCTGTCTTTGTGCCTATATTACACAAAGTTTAGAAACTACAAAAAATACATAATTTTAGATTTATAGGCATTTTTAGCGATATAGGTCATGATTAACGACATCGATCTTTGATCTGAATATATGGATGCCCAGATATAAAAATTGATGTATTTTGGTGGTTTCAAAATCTGAATACATATATTCAAAATATTAACTATGATTCACACTATAAAAATACCTATATATAAAAATTGATGTATTTTGGTGGTTTCAAATCTATCCATCAATTACATATATGGTAAAATACATGATAGGATAAATAACTTGAAAATCCATCTTATAGATTATGGTCTATACATCTTAAAAAAACATAGGCAGATTTAAGTTTAATATATTTTAAAATTAGATCAGAGTAAAATAGAATATCATACTATCAAGCTTCTGTAATGGTAGGGGACTTTAGTCAAATCGATAATATGATTAATAAGAATCCAACAAATTATCCGTAATTTGCTTTCTAGTTACAAGAGATTTTTTTTTTTTTTTGTTCTAGTCTTCTAAAATTTTTCTTTGATTCAATTTTATTATAAAAATAAAAAATATTATTATTATTTTTGTATTATGAAAAATCTCAAATACCCTCCAGATAGGAGAGAGATCTAGTCAGACTTATCCTAACATTTTGCATTCCAAGTTCTATCTCTTACTTACTGGCAACCCTAAACTACTTCTATAATCAAAATAATGATGTTCTTCCTGCCTCCTTGCATGCACGCTAACCTTGCGCGGTTGGACGCCCATCTCTAGTGGTCACCAGCCAGCATTAGTTCTCATATAAATGTGACTTCCTGTCGAGCATTAATTCTGCCAGGAATCCAAGTGATGAATGGAAGACTGTACATTCAAGTCACATCCTGTGGTCCGTTAGAGGAAGTTCAATGGTAACTAGCCTTTCATCAAATCTAGATTTGATGGCTGACCATCAATTAAAAGCTGCCCAGTTGCAGTCTACTTCCAAATAGTAGATCCTAAGTAGTCTATTCTTTTCTAACACATCCCATTATTTCGGGTCGAGCTCTGGTTGACGTTGAGGAGGTTATCCACCATCCCAACCAGCTTTCCCCTCCTCGGGTCATGATCAAGGACTCACCGAGGATTCAACAAGATTAGAACAACAGAGAAAGATCCAATAAATCAAAGAGCAATTTTATGTTATCAGCTTCTGTCCGACTCCCTGCTCGAATATTTACTAACTCCAAGATTGAAATCTTATCAATGATAAAAAATGAGGTCCTATGACTACCATGGACACTGATACATCCAAAATGGAACCTTGACCTTATACCTACCTCAAAATACCAATCATTGAGCCATGTGGGCGATTTTTGGAATCTCCCAATTATTGAATTTTCTACAGGTACCAGTGCATGTGGATTTCAAAATTTTTCTAAATCCAAAATACAGTGAAAAAATTAGATTAAAATACTTTTAACCTAAGTATGCATTCATCATATGAACGCACCTATGGATCCAGTTTATATGCAGAAATTAATATAAACTGATTTTAGAATGAATGAGAAAAACCTGTGATCAATGCACATACCTAAATCGTTTTCTTTTTTGCCTCAAATCTGTAACTGGAGTTGAATCCAATTCAATCTCTGGATCTGGAGTTGATCAGACTCTGAATCGGCAGCACAAGTGTCTTACCTCTACGGTTATCCATAGGACCGATCTCAATTGTTTTCTTTTAGATCATGCTTGTTAGAACTGAAAGCCTGAATAGGCTTGAACCAAGCCTGGATAAGGATCAACTTGTGAATCCTTTTGATCTTTCTTTTTTTCTTTTTGAAGAAGTCAAAAATCTTTTTTGAGCCCTCAATTAATCACGAAGAAAAACAAACAAGAAGTAGTTGTAATTAACTCTCAACAACTTGAGAGGAAGAGAAAAGAACCAATCAATCTTGGCACCAACCCTTGACACCAAAGAAAAGATGCTGCCCACTTCTCTCTAAGATCCAAAAAGGAGACGGAGAGAGAGAGAGAGGGTGTGGGCTAAAGAGAGGAGGGGGCATGGGCATAGTAATAGATGGTGGCAAAGATGGGAGATCATGAGATAATGAGAAAAATAAGGTTAGGATCCTTTAAATAGATATCTAATGGGTATCCTAATCAAATTAGGATCTCTCCTTCTAATCATATTAGAAGTTCTAGACATAATATACTTGAACCAAGTAAATAGGGTGCCACCCATAATTCACCCATGCCCACACCTAGTGCTAGGCATCCCATCATATAAGACCCAATTAAACGCTCACAAATCAGTCCACATGGTTTCATAAATTTACTTCAATGATTTTTGATCAAATCAAGATGAATAAAATCAAGAAACTCTTTCTTGATTTAATCTAAGCCATAAATTAAGCATCTAACTATTGGAGACTATTGAATTAAATTCAATTAGGTTCAAATCAAGTATAGAAATTGGCTAAAAATTTATCACATAAGCAAACCAACTACAAGAGAAATTGGATTCACCCAGGTGCTAGCAAGATTAACATAAACCCAATAATTTTTTTTTAAATCCATATTAATTAGTGCTTCATAAGCTCAATTATAACTAATCAAGGCCTTCTCCTTTTATGTGTGACCCCATAGATTCAATTCTGTCTGATAATGAGACATACAAAGATTTTTATAATAGGTATCACTGAAACTCATTTCAGTAGGAGAAATAATTTCATTCTAACTCGATAAAGATCATTGATCCAAAATGATCCTATTGAGCTCTCACAATCCACCAGTGATATCTAGCAATATGTAGTGGCAATCCAGCAGAATCGAAATAGAATCTCTAGGTGTAGTTAATGTATGATATAGTCCCTCTATCGTGAGTCCCGACTAGATGGCAGATTATGGATAAATCGTCAAATATCATCATCAGTCATATGATAGATCCGATTAGCTCAAGTCTAATAGTGATTCCCAATGTAAATTCTTTTTCATTAATCACACTGCTATGACCATAGACTTATAGACTCAGCTTCTCAAATCTCATAGAACTATTCTCCTCTATCAAGATCGATAGATCCCATCTAGACGCATATCTTGCTCACACAGCTCAACCAACTGAAGCTATCTAACATCCACTATAAAAACTCATAATTGAGTCAATACTTATACGTAGTCAAACTACAGCAGTCTTATTGTGAGCAACTGTGATACCATAGGTCAAAGGATCAGTCACACAACTATAACATCAAGATGATCACTGACAATTGGATAGAAATCTATAAGATCTCTCATATGATCACACTCAGTACTAGTTATTCTCTAACAACTATCTACACTTGTCGCTCAGTATCTCTATACTGTAGACTAGAGACTCATCTATCCTGAAAGAAGCAAACCATATGTCGGTCTATCTGGATCGATCACCATCCTCATGACTATCTTATGATCGGAAGTAATTTAGAAATCGATCATACATGGCTCTAATTCTCAACACTTGAGAATATGTATCATAACGTCAATTCCAAAGATGATTCAAGGACACATAACTCTTGAATGAAAAAAAAAAATCATTTATTGATTAAATCAATAGTTTAAAGTACAAAATTGTGTCATAGAATAAATAATGTATCAGCCAATAATTGATTTTTAAAATATATGTCTAACAATCTTCCACTTGGACTAAAGCCAATTGATCATTAATCTAAGTCCCATCTTCTCAAGGTAGGCTTCCATTTTAGGCTGACTCAACTGCTTTGTCAGTAGGTCTGTCATGTTATCCATGGAGTCTACTCTTCACATCTCGATATATTGCTTCTCGAGATAATCGCGTATGATATGGAACCGTCATTCAATATACTTTAATTTTTGATGAGATTGAAGCTCCTTAGCAAGTGCTATGGTTCCATTATTATCGTAGTACAATGGTATGACATCTGATGTCATTACAACAAGTTTCATAGCAAACTTTTTAAAGCAGAAGCCTTCTTTTGCAGTATTCGAAGTGGCAATATACTCAGCCTCTATAGTCGACTCTGCGATGATGCTCTACTTGGAATACTTCTAGCTGACTGCACCACCATTACAAATAAATACATACCCCGATGTAGATTTTTTATCATCAGAATCTGACATGAAATCCGAATTTGTATAACCCTCAATCCGTAATTCAGGTGCTCCTCTAAAGATCAAGAACAAATTCTTAATCTTTTGTAAGTACTTAAGGATGTTCTTCACAGCTATCCAGTGCTCCTCGTTTGGATTCAACTGATACCTACTCATGATACTCACAGCAAGGATAATATCAGGTCGAATATATAGCATGATATATATGAGGCTCCCTATCATTGAAGCATAAAAGATCCTACTCATGCGCTCGATCTCCTCAGAAGTAGTCGGACACATCGTCTTGGAGAGTCGAATACCATATCTAAGGGGTAGCAAACCCCTTTTAGAGTTTTTCATACTGAACTGCTTCAGCACTTTCTCTATGTACAGCTTTTGTGACAGGCCAAGCATCTTTCTAGATCTATCTCTATAGACCTTTATCTCAAAGATATAGGATGCTTCTCTTAAATATTTTATGGAGAATTCCTTAAACAATCAAGCTTTGACCGAGGTCAATATAAAAATATCATTTCTAATGAAGAGGATATCATCCACGTACAGTACAAGGAAGATAAACATGCTTTCATTGATCTTTTTATAAACACAAGGTTCCTCTTCATTTTTTATGAAACCAAATGATTTGATTGCATCATCGCAATGAAGATTCTAACTCTGAGAAGCCTGCTTTAATCCATAGATGGACTTTTGTAACTTGCAGATATGGTGATCACTATCACCAGACGTGAAACTCAGAGACTACTCCATATAGATATCTTTTTCAAGATATCCATTCAGAAATATAGTTTTTATATCCATCTGTCATATTCCATAATTATAGTAAGCTACAACAGCAAGCAATATGCAGATAGATTTCAGCATGACTATAGGTGAAAAGGTATCATGATAGCCAATGCCTTCGCACTGACTATAACCCTTCGCCATCAGTCTTGTCTTATAGATCTCTACCTTATCGTAAGCACCTATTTTTCTTTTGTAGATCCATTTACATCGAATGAAAATACTTTTTTCAGGTGGATCCACTAAGATCCATACTTGGTTCGAATGCATCGAGTCAATTTCTGACTTCATTACATCTAATTATTTTTCAGAATCAATGTCAGATATTACCTCGTCAAAGGTACTCGAATCATCATCATGACCCTCATCTCCCACAAAAAATACTTTCTCTACATCCTCTTTCAGCATACCAATGTATCTTTCAGGAGGATGGGAGATTCTACCTAATCTATGAGATGAAGGTAGAATATTGACTACTGACTCATTATGAATGAGTTTCTGAAAATCTATAGCTCGTTGCTCTTCAGAGATATTCTCATCAAGCTCAACTAACTTTCAACGCCACCATCCTGGATAAACTATTTTTTTAGAAATGTGACATTGTGACTCATAATCACATTGTGATCATGTGAAAAGTAAAAACAGTACCTGTTGGGTATAAAATAACCTCAGCCGAAGTTCTTGACAGGATTGACCCTCCCAGGACTCCTCCGGCTTTCGACTGCAGATGGTATCTCTCCGGACTTCTCCAACAGTCGGATTTTCACAGTGCTGACTGGATTCTCCCGACGGACGAACTCCCACTGCACCACCCGAGCTCCTTCAACATGAGTTCCCCCAGTCATCTATTAGGCCGCCCCAAGTGCTCACTGAGCTCCGCCGCCAGCCGACCTTCTACGACTATCAGCTGTTCTTCGAATCCCTTCCAGACTTCTTCCAGCTAGGTTCAACTCCAATCTAAACTACCCCGAAATTCGCCAACAGCCGAACTTCACCAACGGCAAATTCCTACAACTACCAGATTTCGTCTGGACTCCTACGGGAGCCGGACCTCATTCCCGACTCCGGCTGCAGGCGGACTTCGCCCGGACTCCTACGGGAGCCGGGCTCCGCCCACGACTTCACTTATAAGTAAACTTCGTCCGGACTCCTACGGGAGCCGGATCTCGTCTCCGACTCCGGCCGTAGGAAGACTCCGTCCGGACTTCGTCCCCGATTTTGACTGCTGGAAGGCTTCGTCCGGACTCCTACGGGAGTCGGGCTCCATCCTCGACCTCGACTGCTGGTAAACTTCGTCTGGACTCCTAAGAGAGTCGGACTTCGCCCCTGACTTTAATTGCAGGTGGACTTCGCCCGGGCTCTTACGGGAGCCAGATCTCATCTCCGACTCCAGCTGCGGAAAAACTTCACCCAGACTCCTACGGGAGCCGGACCTCGTCCCCGACTCCGGCTGCAGAAAGGCTTCATCCGGACTCCTACGGGAGCCAGACTCAGCCCACAACTCCAATTGCAGGAAGACCCAGCCCAGACTCGTACGGGAGCCGGATCTCGTCTCCGACTCCGACCGTAGGAAGACTCCGTCCGGACTTCGTCCCCGATTTCGACTGTTGGAAGGCTTCGCCCGGACTCCTACGGGAGTCGGGCTCCGTCCTCGACCTCGACTGCTGGTAAACTTCGTCCGGACTCCTAAGAGAGCCGGACTTCGCCCCTGACTTTAATTGCAGGTGGACTTCGCCCGGACTCCTACGGGAGCCAGATCTCGTCTCTGACTCCAGCTGCGGGAAGACTTTGCACGGACTCCTACTGGAGCCGGACCTCGTCCCCGACTCCGGCTGCAGAAAGGCTTCGTCCGGACTCCTATGGGAGCCAGACTACGCCCACAACTCCAATTGCAGGAAGACCCAGCCCGGACTCTTACGGGAGCCGGATCTCGTCTCCGACTCCGACCGCAGGAAGACTCCGTCCGGACTTCGTCCCCGATTTCCACTGCTGGAAGGCTTCGCCCGGACTCCTACGGGAGCCGGGCTCCATCCTCGACCTCGACTGCTGGTAAACTTCGTCTGGACTCCTAAGAGAGCCGGACTTCGCCCCTGACTTTAATTGCAGGTGGACTTCGCCCGGGCTCCTACGGGAGCCAGATCTCGTCTCTGACTCCAGCTGCGGGAAGACTTCGCCCAGACTCTTACGGGAGCCGGACCTCATCCCCGACTCTGGCTGCAGAAAGGCTTCGTCCGGACTCCCACGGGAGCCGGACTCCGCCCACAACTCCAATTGCAGGAAGACCCAGCCCGGACTCGTACGGGAGCCGGATCTCGTCTCCGACTCCGGCCGCAGGAAGACTCCGTCCGGACTTCATCCCCGATTTTGACTGCTGGAAGGCTTCGCCCGCACTCCTACGGAAGCCGGACCTCGTCCCCGACTCTGGCTGCAAAAAGGCTTCGTCCGGGCTCCTACGGGAGCCGGACCTCATCCCCGACTCTGGCTGCAGAAAGGCTTCGTCCGGACTCCTACGGGAGCCGGACTCCGCCTGCGACTTCAATCACAAGCAGACCTCGTCCGGACTCCTACGGGAGCTGGACTTCGAGCCCCTGTTGCAAGCGACCCACTCTGAGTTACCGCTGCAAACGAACTACCCCAAGTCCCTACCACGAACGGCCTTGGCTGAGACTCCTCGACAAGTGATCCCCGTCCGGGCTCCTACGGAGACCGGACTCCAACCGAACTTTGGCCGACAAGCTTGGGCCCCTTGGCAGGCCGTAGTAACGGCCACGACCCTGCTCCACCTCCTGCGGTGGATTCCACGCGGCTCCATCACTCCCTGACAGGCTGCAGTAACCGCCACGACTCTGCTCCACTTCCTGCGACGGATGCCACGCAGTCTCTCCACCCTCTAGCAAGTGGCGACAACGGACGTCGCTCCACTACCCACAATAGGCTCCACGTGGCAGGCCATAGTAATGGCCACGATCCCGCTCCACTACTCCTCATAACAGACCCCTCCTGGCTCTGAACGGCGCACTGACAGGCGGTTACAAACGTCTCCATCAATCCGTTGCCCCCTCGCCTATAAAAGGGGGACCCCAGATATGTTATCTTTTAAGCTCTCATTTTCTATCCCAAAACTCTGCTAAAATTTTCGTTCGAGCACTCCATCCTTGTTGAGGCAGAGAACTGACTTGAGCATCGGAGGGTCTTGCCGGAGCAACCCCACCTCCGATTTAGACTTCTTTTGCAGGTCCCGACGGCGACCGCGACCCCCTCGACTCCAGCTTCTCCGACGCAGGCGAATTTTTGCACCAACAGGATTAGCGCTAGAGGAAGGGCTGTGTTTTCGCAGTACCCTTATTCTTAAAGGAGCGCTCAACGGAACCACCTTCGGGCATCTTTTCCGGCATCCTTTCCTCCTTCCTCCACTTGGTCATCGTCCGATGCCTCCCCGCAGAGCATCCACGCGACGATCCACGACCTCCGCGGCCAGATCTCAAGCTCCGGCCTCACCTCCAGTTTTCCAACCTCTTTCCCCTCCCCCGGCTACGGCGGTTGGCGCGGAACAGTTCGACTTGCTGGTCTAGCAGGTCAAGGGCCTCGCTGAAGCGGTGCAGGCCATGCAACAGCAGCAACAGCCGCAGGCGTCAGTGCGGCCGGAGAGAGCATCGTTGGAACACCAGAATCTGACGACAGGGTGGGCCACTTGGGCCAGCCGCCCCATCTTTTCCGGAAAGATGAATCTGAGGGTGGAGAGCCCTCAGTCGGATCACGATTCCACCCCTGGAAGATCTCTACCTCTATTCTGCCAGAGGACCCTCGAGATCCGTAGTCGAGAGGATTTCCTGAACCAGAGGCTCAAGGAGATGAACCGATGGATCGAAGAACTCCACCACGCTCCCCCCGCTTATGGTGAGGATATTTGTACTGACCCTCCCTTTTCTCAAATAATCATGCAGGAACCGATCCCGTCGAACTTCAAACTCCCCCAATTTGAAAGCTACGACGGGACTTCGGACCCGGTTGACCACCTAGAGGCCTTCCAGATGATGATGCTGCTTCATGGCGCACCCGACGCCATTCTATGCCGAGCCTTCCCATCCACCTTGAAGGGAGCGGCGAAGAACTGGTACTCGGCGCTGAAGCCGGGCACCATCTTTTCCTTCGATCAGATGAGCCATCAATTTGTGGCCCATTTTGTCAGCAGCCGGCGCCCCCGGAAGGGTTCAGAGTCCCTCATCAACATCAAGCAGAGGGAGGGGGAGTCCATTCGGGCCTACATCAACCATTTCAATGTCGCCGCGCTGGAGGTCCGGAACTTGGACCAGTCGATTGCGATGGTCGCTCTGAAGGGCGGCCTTCAGAAGAATGACCTTTTGTTCTCCCTGGAGAAGAAGTACCCCAGAAATTTTGCTGACCTATTGGCTCGAGCTGAAGGGTACGCCCGAGCGGAAGAAGCCTTTAAGATGAAGGATGAGGAGACCGCGAGAGAGCGGCAAGCGGGAGACTCGAGTAAGCCTACAGTCAAGAAAGGGCCGAGAGAAGCTCGGTCACATTTTCGAACTCCTCCCAGGCACAAGCGTGTCCAGACCCCTCCCCGGGTACGCAGACAGGGAAGCTCGGATCGTCGGGCTCGACGAGGTTCTCCCCCAGGAAGATTCTGCAACTATGCCCCGCTCAATGCCTCGAAAACCCAAGTGTTGATTGAGGTCAGGGAGTAGCTGCCAAGGCCGGAAAGGATGCGCACACACCCTGGGAAGCGCAATCCTAACAAGTTCTGCCTCTACCATCGTGACCATGGCCACGATACAGAGGAGTGCATTCAACTCCAGGACGAGATCGAGGAGCTCATCAGATGAGGTCGGCTCGACAGATTCATTCGACGCCGACTTGAAGGCAGAGAGGATCGACCAAGGGTCCTGTCGCAACCTGAACCACCGAGGAGGGAAGAGCAGCCGGGAGATCGGCCTCCAATCGGGATCTTCAACTCCATCACCGGAGGACCTCAAGGAGGAGCAGACCTTCCGCGACCATAGGACTCGAAAAACCTGTAAATGCATTTCTTTCGACTTTGCATGTCTTTCCCTTTTGGCATGGACTTGTTACGACTGGGGATAACCCCTTCAAACAATCAAAACATGGTCATGTTAGGAATAGGAGGAGAATCTCGTCCTAACATGAGCAAAATGAAAGTCCGATTATTTTAAGATCGGATCGGGGAAGAGGCCCATATAACAGCCCTTAAGTGCCCCCATGGTCATGTTAGGAACAGGAGGAGAATCTCGTCCTGACATGAGCGAAATGAAAGTCCGATTATTTTAAGATCGGATCAGGGGAGAGGCCTATATAACGGCCCTTAAGTGCCCCCATGGTCATGTTAGGAACAGGAGGAGAATCTCGTCCTAACATGAGTGAAATGAAAGTCTGATTATTTTAAGATCGGATCAGGGGAGAGGCCGATATAACGGCCTTTAAGTATCCCCATGGCCATATTAGGGACAGGAGGAGAACTTCGTCCTAACATAAGCAAAGTCAAAGGCCCGGTTCTTTTAGACCGGATGGGGGAGAGGCCCTACAACGCCCTTATGCGCCCCCACAGCCATGTTAGGGACAAGAGGAGAACCTCGCCCTAACATGAGCAAAGTCAAAGGCCCGGTCCTTTTAGACCGGATGGGGGGAGAGGCCCTACAACGCCCTAATGTGCCCCCACAGCCATGTTAGGAACAGGAGGAGAACCTCGTCCTGACATGAGCAAAGTCGAAGATCCGGTTCTTTTAGATCGGATGGGGGGAGAGGCCCTTGCAACGACCTTTATGTGCCCCCACAGTCCCGTTGGGAACAGAAGGAGAACCTCGTCCTAACCTGAGCTGAGATCGACTACGTCAAGAACAGAAGAAGAACCTCGTCCTGACGATGACAAAAATCCGACTGCCCAACAAAATTGGATAAAGAAAAAAGTTCCCTCAATGGCACCTCTACACTTCTACACGACCCCACAAAAAGCAAGGGGAGGACCCTCACTCGGAAAAGAGGAGAAAAACTAAAAAAGAAAGCGACGAATTACATCGACAACAGATGAAAAATAAACCACACCAAAGACCTAGGGAACCTCGTCTCAACAAAGACGGAAAGTCCCTATCAAACATCTCTGGTCTCTAAGAAGGCTCTCGACACAGGTCAAGAAAATAATGACCCCTTCGAGGTAACGCAGAGTTCGGACCACCGAGCTCGAGCCTACGGCCATGGATGATAAGAAAAGCAAATCAGCGTGGCAACGACTGGACACCTCCAAACGACGTCGACGTCGAACAAGTCAAAAGACAAAAGAAGTTCGGCGGACGATAATTTGATACAATACGTGGACGAGGTAACACAAAATCTCATTTTCATTTCATTCACACAATATACACTACAAAGTCCAGCAGGCTAAAGAAAGAGAAGCAAAACAACAAGAACCAGATAAAATAATAAAAGAAAAAATATATACATGGGAAGACGGAAGGCAAAAAGAGACCTAAGGGGACCCTCCCAGTGGCCCCTTCGCAAGAAAACTTCATCCGGGCTCCTACGGGAGCCGGACCTCACCCCCAACTTCAATCGCAGGTAGACTTCATCCGGACTCCTATGGGAGCTGGACTTTGCCCCCTACTCTAATTGCAGGTAGACTCTGCCCGGACTCCTACGGGAGCGGAACCTCGTCCCCAACTCCGGCTACAGGAAGACTCCGTCCAAATTCCTACAGGAGGTCACTCTGCCCGGACTCCTACGGGAGTCGGACTCCGGCAACCCCACCAAGAGCAGAGGGAAAAATCTCACTCGAAAAAGAAAAAGGGGAAAGGAGAGAGGAGTTAAAAAGGAAAGCGATGGACTACGTCAGCGTCGAATGAAAAACAAATAGCATCAAAGGTGCAGAGAACCTCGTCTCAGCAGGGATTGGGGTTCTTGTCAAGAACCCCAGCTTTCTCTCAACGCAAGTCCGAGATAAGAGGACTTCCTCAAGGTGACGAGAAGCTCAGACCTCCGAGCTCGAGCCCTAATGGGGGGCGCCAAACCCGAGCGGCCCCAGGCAAATCTGCGGCCTTGGACGAAAGGACGGGTCGATGCGATGGCAATCGGGTACCTCCGAATGATGCAAAGGCTGAAAGAAGCTCAGCAAGCGACAATTCAACACATGAATAAAAGAGGTAGCAGAAGATTTCCTTCTCATATTATTTATTAAATATGTATTATGAAGCCATTAAGGCCGAAGATGAAGGATAACTGGAAAGGCGAGCCGACGTGGCAACAACCAGTAACCTCCGGACAACGTCAAAAAAAAAAAAGAAGAAAAAGAGAGAAAGAGAGAGAAGGGAATACAACAATAACAATGGTAAATGAAAGAAATTCGGTAGACAGCAATTCGACGCAAAGTGCGGACGAAGTAACAAAATCTCCTTCTCATTTTTTGATTAACAAGAGGTACGTTACAAGACCCGGAGGGCCAGAAAAAGAAGACGTTACTACAAGACTCGAAAGGAATACACCGGAGACCGCTTCAAGCTGTCGACTTCTCTTCCCGGTTCCGTCCTTCTCAGCAGTATTTTTCAGTGTGTGTGATAAACCTATCGGCTCTCACCCCCCACCTTGTTCCGCTCCATCGCCGAAACCCCAACCCTAGGGGGAAAAGGATGGGATGGAATTCAGGGGGCAGCGAAGGCAATGGCAGCGGCGACGACGACCTGCATCAAGAAGAACCGGAGGTACCCCGGAGGCCACGATGGCGCCGGAGGTATGCGCCACCACCGTGTGCTCCACGACGGCCACCGTCCTAGGTACTCCAGCAAAGTCGGCATGCGCTACTTCCACCATCCCCGCAACAAGTTCTACTGCCCCACCGTCGGCGCCGATCGTTTCTGGTCTCTCAACCCCGATGACGTCAAGAATTCTGCCACAGCTTGTGACGTCGACTCTGTCCCCTTGACCGGTGTCGCCCCATTCAGCTACTCCAAAATTCTCGGACGGAACGCCCTCGCCAGTTGCACCCGTTATTAAACCCTTGTTGTTGAAGGAATTCTCCCTCGAGCCCCCTTTAAGGCGACGGAAACCCACAGTGACAGTTTGACAACCGGAGAGCTCGCAGGCCGCTGTTTTCCTCCTCACACTCCTCTTGGTCCGTGGCATCCTCTCGAGGTTGGCCTCTGGGGCGGGGGCCCCAGCGGGAGAACCCCTCGGAGAGGCTCGGGAGACTATAGACGGCGGGGAGCCGGTGGGGATGGAAAAGACTGGTGCGAAGGGCGCTCGGAGTTGAAAAGGGCACCGATGGAGTGGCAGAGTGGCTGAACTCTCAGGCGGAAGAAAGGTGTCGACCCTCAGGCGAAGTGAAGCCCCTGGAGGAGAGACGGGGGCTTATATAAGCAACGGGGCCTGACGCAGTTATGGTGGCAAATATCCCTAGGTCAATCGGTGCCCGCCACGTGTCCCACTCACCGCGGCATAGGGCTGACCGTTTGTGGACCATTATGGCGTGACGCTTAGGATTACGCCCTGGTGGGAGTTTCGAAAGGACTCTTCGGATCGCCCTAATCGAAAAAAAGCTCCGGCGCATGCGCATTGAATGCCAAAATATCTGAGGATGATTGCGCGCGGACATCAAGGGAGTAACTTCGGCTGTGACAATCTCTCTATACTTTCTTCATTCGAAATTCGAACTCGAAAGTAGGGGGACTGGTGTTGGGTATAAAATACCCTCAGCCGAAGTTCTTGACAGGATTGACCCTCCCAGGACTCCTCCGGCTTTCGACTGCAGATGGTATCTCTCCGGACTTCTCCAACAGCCGAATTTTCACAGTGCTGACTGGATTCCCCCGATGGATGAACTCCCACTGCACCACCCGAGCTCCTTCAACATGAGTTCCCCCAATCATCTATTAGGCCGCCCCAAGTGCCCACTGAGCTCCACCACCAGCCGACCTTCTACGACTATCAGCTGTTCCCCGAATCCCTTCCAGACTTCTTCCAGCCAGGTTCAACTCCAATCCGAACTACCTCGAATTTCGTCAACGGCCGAACTTCACCAACGGTAGATTCCTACATCTACCAGATTTCGTCCAGACTCCTACGGGAGCCGGACCTTGTTCCCGACTCCGGCTGCAGGCGGACTTCGCCCGGACTCCTACGGGAGCCGGGCTCCGCCCACGACTTCACTTACAAGTAAACTTCATCCGGACTCCTACGGGAGCCGGATCTCGTCTCCGACTCCGACCGCAGGAAGACTCCGTCCGGACTTCATCCCCGATTTTGACTGCTGGAAGGCTTCGCCCGGACTCCTACGGGAGTCGGGCTCCGTCCTCGACCTCGACTGCTGGTAAACTTCATCCAGACTCCTAAGAGAGTCGGACTTCGCCCCTGACTTTAATTGCAGGTAGACTTCGCCCGGGCTCCTACGGGAGCCAGATCTCGTCTCTGACTCCAGCTGCGGGAAGACTTCGCCCGGACTCCTACGGGAGCCAGACCTCGTCCCCGACTCCGACTGCAGAAAGGCTTCATCCGGACTCCTACGGGAGCCGGACTCCGCCCAAAACTCCAATTGCAGGAAGACCCAGCCCGGACTCGTACGGGAGCCGGATCTCGTCTCCGACTCTGGCCGCAGGAAGACTCCGTCCGGACTTCATCCCCGATTTTGACAGCTGGAAGGCTTCGCCTGGACTCCTACGGGAGCCGGGCTCCGTCCTCGACCTTGACTGCTGGTAAACTTTGTCCGGACTCCTAAGAGAGCCGGACTTCGCCCCTGACTTTAATTGCAGGTGGACTTCGCCCGGGCTCCTACGGGAGCCAGATCTCGTCTCTGACTCCAGCTGCGGGAAGATTTTGCCCGGACTCCTACGGGAGCCGGACCTCGTCCCCTACTCCGACTGCAGAAAGGCTTCGTCCGGACTCCTACGGGAGCCGGACTCCATCCACAACTCCAATTGCAGGAAGACCCAGCCCGGACTCTTACGGGAGCCGGATCTCGTCTACGACTCCGACCGCAGGAAGACTCCGTTCGGACTTCGTCCCCAATTTTGATTGTTGGAAGGCTTCGCCCGGACTCCTATGGGAGTCGGGCTCCATCCTCGACCTCGACTGCTGGTAAACTTCGTCCGGACTCCTAAGAGAGCCGGACTTCGCCCCTGACTTTAATTGCAGGTGGACTTCGCCCGGGCTCCTACGGGAGCCAGATCTCATCTCCGACTCCAGCTGCGGGAAGACTTCGCCCGGACTCCTACGGGAGGCAGACCTCGTCCCCGACTCCGGCTGCAAAAAGGCTTCGTCCGGACTCCTACGGGAGCTCCGTCCACAACTCCAATTGCAGGAAGACCCAGCCCGGACTCGTATGGGAGCCGGATCTCGTCTCCGACTCTGGCCGCAGGAAGACTCCGTCCGGACTTCATCCCCGATTTCGACAGCTGGAAGGCTTCGCCCGGACTCCTACGGGAGCCGGACTCCGTCCTCGACCTCGACTGTTGGTAAACTTCATCCGAACTCCTAAGAGAGCCAGACTTCGCCCCTGACTTTGATTGCAGGTGGACTTCGCCCGGGCTCCTACGGGAGCCAGATCTCATCTCCGACTCCAGCTGTGGAAAGACTTCGCCCGGACTCCTACGGGAGCCGGACCTCGTCCCCGACTCCGGCTACAGAAAGGCTTCGTCCGGACTCCTACGGGAGCCAGACTCCGCCCACGACTTCAATTGCAGGAAGACTTCGCCCGGACTCCTACGGGAGCCGGACCTCATCCCCGACTCCGACTGCAGAAAGGCTTCGTCCGGGCTCCTACGGGAGTCGGACCTCATCCCCGACTCTGACTGTAGAAAGGCTTCGTCCGGACTCCTACGGGAACCGGACTCCGCCCGCGACTTCAATCACAAGCAGACCTCGTCCGAACTCCTACGGGAGCCGGACTTCGAGCCCCTGTTGCAAGCGACCCACTCCGAGTTACCGCTGCAAACGAACTACCCCAAGTCCCTACCACGAACGGCCTTGGCTGAGACTCCTCGATAAATGATCCCCGTCCGGGCTCCTACGGAGACCGGACTCTAACCGAACTTTGGCTGACAAGCCTGGGCCCCCTGGCAGGCCGTAGTAACGGCCACGACCCTGCTCCACCTCCTGTGGCGGATTCGCATGGCTCCATCACTCCCTGACAGGCTGCAGTAACCGCCACGACTCTGCTCCACTTCCTGCGATGGATGCCACGTAGTCTCTCCACCCTCTGGCAAGTGGCGACAACGGACGCCGCTCCACTACCCACAACAAGCTCCACGTGGCAGGCCATAGTAATGGCCACGATCCCGCTCCACTACTCCTCGTAACAGACCCCTCCTGGCTCCGAACGGTGCACTGACAGGTGGTTACAAACATCGCCATCAATCCGTTGCCCCCTCCGCCTATAAAAGGGGGACCCCAGATATGTTATCTTTTAAGCTCTCATTTTCTATCCCAAAACTCTGCTAAAATTTTTGTTCGAGCACTCCATCCTTGTTGAGGCAGAGAACTGACTTGAGCGTCGGAGGGTCTTGTCGGAGCAACCCCACCTTCGGTTTAGACTTCTTTTGCAGGTCCCGACGGCGACCGCGACCCCCTCGACTCCAGCTTCTCCGGTGCAGGCGGATTTTTGCACCAACAGTACCCCATGAATTTTTTGAGATACCCTATAAATCGAGCTATAACATATCTATCCTCTAACTTATAAACTTTCTATCTTTTGACATAGGCTAGACATCCCCAAGTCTTAAAATAACTCAGACTCGACTTCTTACCATGCCATATCTCATATGGTGTGATAGGAATAGATTTAGAAGGAATCCTATTTAAAATATGCATCCCGATAAGTAAGACGTGTCCCTAAAGAAATACAGATAAATCAATGAAGCTCATCATGGATCAGACCATATCTAATAAGGTCTTATTTCTCTTTTCGGATACTCCATTGAGTTAAGGTGTGTCGGAAGGAGTCCATTAAGAGACTATGCAGCTCTTCTTAAGATATTTTAGAAATTCAATACTTAGGTATTTTTCTCCTCGGTCAGATCGAAGGACTTTAATGGGTTTACCTATTTACTTCTTTACCTCATCTCTGAATTCTCTGAACCTTTCAAAGGCTTCAAACTTATGTTTCATGAAAAACATATATCCATATCGTGTCAGATCATCAGTAAAAGTAATGAAGTAGCTATAACCATCTCTGACCTATACTTCAAATGGGCCAACACGTCGGTGTGTACCAAGGCTAGTAACTCGGTGGCCCTTTTTCTTTATCCCACAAAGAGTAACCTAATCATTTTTTCTTGAAGGCATAATTTATAGATCGAAATTGACTCAGATTTAACTAAGTCAAGAATTTTATCTTTTTTTTAGTCTGTTTATCCTGTCCTCTCCAATATGGCCAAGCCTATGGTTCTATAAGTACTTATGGTTAAACTCATCTCTGGATTTCTTTTGGCCTACGACACTCACTACTTGCTCATTTAGGTTCACATTAGCATCAACATACAAATGATAAAGACTGTCAATCAAAAGATCAGATACAATTAATTTATTTCGTAAATAAATAGAACAATAGTCTTTATTAAATTAAAAAATAAATCCATCCAGTGCTAGTACAGAAATTGAAATCAAATTTTGATTAACTACAAGAATAAAATAATAGTTTTTTAAATCTAATCTAAAATTTGATAATAATCGAAGAGGATAGGTTCCAACGACTTCTGCAGTAATTTTTGCTTCATTGTCGATCCAAAAGATCATGTCACCTTACCTCAACCTTCTGCTTCCTATTAGACTCTGCATTGAAGTACATATATGAGTACTAGAGCCAGAGTCCAATATCTAACTAGAAGTAAAAGAAATCGTTAAGTTAGATTCTATTATAAGTATACCTTCAGAAGGTTGTTCATCCTTTTTCATCTTTAGGCTCTTCAAGTAAGATGGATAGTTTCTCCTCGAATGACCGTCGGAGTTGCAGTGAAAATACTTTTCTTTCTCCACAGCTTTCTTTGGAGTGTCCTTCTTAGGTTTGCTTTCCTTCTTCTACTTCTTTGCAGGCTTATTCTTTTTTTTTCTTGAGACTTTCTTTTAGAAAGTGCTCGCTCAACAACAAGAACGGAGCCCGTTGAACTTTTCAAGGTATCCTCAGTAGTGATCAGCATATTAACCAACTTGGATAAGTTGCAGTCTAATTTATTCATATGATAGTTTATGATAAACAACCCAAACGAACTAGTCAGAGATTGGAAGATCAAATTTACCTTTAATTCCCTCTTCATAGTAAGCCTGAGCTTCTCAAAATCCTTGAGATCTTTGATCATTGTCATACAATGATCATGCTCACTGAGCTCCACCGCCAGCCGACCTTCTACGACTATCAGCTGTTCTCCGAATCCCTTCCAGACTTCTTCCAGTCAGGTTCAACTCCAATCCGAACTACCCCGAACTTCGTCAACGGTCGAACTTCACCAACGGCAGATTCCTACAACTACCAGATTTCATCCGGACTCCTACGGGAGCCGGACCTCATTTCCGACTCCGACTGCAGGCAGACTTCGCCCGGACTCCTACGGGAGTCGGGCTCCGCCCACGACTTCACTTACGGTAAACTTCTTTCGGACTCCTATGGGAGCCGGATCTCGTCTCCGACTCTGACCGCAGGAAGACTCCGTCCAGACTTCATCCCCGATTTTGACTGCTGGAAGGCTTCGCCCGAACTCCTATGGGAGCCGGGCTCCGTCCTTGACCTCGACTGCTGGTAAACTTCGTCCGGACTCCTAAGAGAGCCGAACTTCGTCCCTGACTTCAATTGCAGGAAGACTTCGCCCGGACTCCTACGGGAACCGGACCTCGTTCCGGGCTCCATCCTCGACCTCGACTGCTGGTAAACTTCGTCCGGACTCCTAAGAGAGCCGGACTTCGCCCCTGACTTCAATTACAGGAAGACTTCGCCCGAACTCCTACGGGAACCGGACCTCGTCCCCGACTCCGGCTGCAGAAAGGCTTCATCCAGGCTCCTACGGGAGCCAGACCTCATCCCCGACTCCGACTGCAGAAAGGCTTCGTCCGGACTCCTACGGGAGCCGGACTCCGCCCATGACTTCAATCACAAGCAGACCTCATCCGGACTCCTACGGGAGCCAGACTTCGAGCTCCTGTTGCAAGCGATCCACTCCAAGTTACCGCTGCAAACGAACTACCCCAAGTCCCTACAGCGAACGGCTTTGGCTGAGACTCCTCGACAAATGATCCCCGTCCGGGCTCCTACGGAGATCGAACTCCAACCAAACTTTGGCCGACAAGCCTGGGCCCTCTGTCAGGCCGTAGTAATGGCCACGACCCTACTCCACCTCCTGCGGTGGATTTTGCACGGCTCCATCACTCCCTGACAGGCTGCAGTAACCACCACGACTCTGCTCCACTTCCTGCGACGGATGCCACGCAGTCTCTCCACCCTCTGGCAAGTGGCGACAATGGACGCCGCTCCACTACCCACAACAGGCTCCACATGGCAGGCCATAGTAATGGCCACGATCTCGCTCCACTACTCCTCGTAACAGACCCCTCCTGGCTCCGAACGGCGCACTGACAGGCGGTTACAAACGTCGCCATCAATCCGTTGCCCCCTCCACCTATAAAAGGAGGATCCCAGATATGTTATCTTTTAAGCTCTCATTTTCTGTCCCAAAACTCTGCTAAAATTTTTGTTCGAGCACTCCATCCTTGTTGAGGCAGAGAACTGACTTGAGCATCGGAGGATCTTGCCGGAGCAACCCTACCTTCGGTTTAGACTTCTTTTGCAGGTCCCGGCGGCGACCGCGACCCCCTCGACTCCAGCTTCTCTAGCGCAGGCGGATTTTTGCACCAACAAGGCTTAATATTGATTAAGAAGATTTAGGTCAGATCTTATCTAATCAGTCATCACATGATCGATCTAACTTGTTTAGGCTAAACCAAAATACCTTAGCAACTTACAAACCCAATCATCCAATTGGCTAGATAAATGAGATCGATGGGAGGATATGCCATTAACTCATCGTAGGCTTAATTGCCTAAGTGAGTAGCCTCCCAATTAAAAACCATCAATCGAGACTTGTCTTAGATGCTAAATGGCTTATTTGTTTCAATTAGTCAACTTAGATGAATCGGATTCGAACAATGAAGTTAATTTAGGTCCTTAGGTTCACTCGATTCTATATATGATGTTCAATCGACTCAATCTATAATACTTGAAGAATCATAAGCTTAATTGATCTAATCCAAATCAACACTTGATTTAGTTTAATTAATAGCTACATCGATTTCAACCCAATATGATTTAATCATAACCTAAAATATAATCCAATTACATGACCTGATGCAAAACTACCCATGCCCAATGATTCATGCACACACTAATTGCAGATCATAAAAATAATTTTCAGATCTAAATACATTGCATAAAAAGTAAGTTTTTGATTCTCGAAATATTTTCAGAACATGCATATAATCATATATCATATATATAAAAAATTTTAGACTTTTCAAAAATTAATTTTAGATCTAAATACACCATCATATATCGCATACATGAAAAATTCAGATCGCAGATATTTAATTTCTAACCATCGCATGCTTTCATATATCGTATATATGAATAAAAATTAAAATTAAAATATTTTTCAGATCTGAATATAAATACATACATCGCATGTATGAACTAAAATTAAAATTTTAAAAACAGTATATTTTCCAAACTTTTATGCTACTTTCATACATATGAACATATGACTCTGATACCACTGTTGGATTTTCTACAGGTGCTAGTACACATGGATTACAAAATTTTTCTAAATCTAAAATAATATAAAAAAATCAAATTAAAATATTTTTAATCTAAGTATATATTCATCATATAAAAGCATATATGGATCTAATTTATATGCTGAAATTAACATAAATTGATTTTAGGATGAATGAAAAAAGTCTATGATCAATTCACATACTTGAATCGCTTTTCCTTTTGCCTCAAACCTGTAATTGGGATTGAATCTAAAATAATCTTTGGATCTAGGGTTGATTAGGCTCTGAATCAATAGCACAAGCATCCTACCTTTACGAGTATCCACAAGGCGACTTCAATTATTTTTTCTTGGATCCAACTTGCTTGAACTGAAAGCCTGAATAGGCTTGAACCGAAATAAAGATCAACTTGTGAACCCTTTTGATTTTTCTTTCTTGATTCTTGAAGAAGTCAAGAATCTTTTTTGATCCCTCAACTAATCAAGAAGAATAATAAATAAGAAATTATTGTAACTAACTCTCAATAACTTAAGAGGAAGAAAAAGGAACCAATCAATCTTGACGCCAACCCTTGACACCAAAGAAAGGATGCTGCCCACTTCTTTCTAAGATCCAAAAAAATGATGCCTAGAGAGAGAGAGGATGTGGACCAGAGAGAGAGGAGAGGGGATGGGGGCACAGTAATAGGTGGTGGCAAGGATGGAAGATCATGAGATAATGAGAGAAGTAAGGCTATAATCTTTTAAATAAACATCTAATAGGTATCCTAATCAAATTAAGATCTCTCCTTCTAATTATATTAGAAGTCCTAACCATAATATACTTGGACCAAGTAAATAGGGTGCCATCCATAATTCACCTATGCCCACACTTAGTGCTAGGCATCCCATCGTATGGGATCCAATTAAATGCTCATAAATCAGTCCACATGATTTCATAAGTTTATTTCAAAAATTTTTGATCAAATCAAAATGAATAAAATCAAGAAATTTTTTCTTGATTTAATCCTAGCCATAAATTAAGCATCCAACCATTAGAGGCTATTGAATCAAATTTAATTAGGTTCAAATCAAGTATAGGAATTGACTAAAAATTTATCACATAAGCAAACCAACTACAAAAAAAATTGGGTTCACCCAGATGCTAGCAAGGTTAACATGAACCCAATAGGATTTCTCTAAATCCATATTAATTAATGCTTCATAAGTTCAATCATAACTAATCAAGGCTTTCTTCCTTTATGTGTGACCCCATAGATTCAATTCTATCTGATAGCGAGACATACCATGATCTCTATTATAGGTATCAGTGAAACTCCTTTTATTGGGTCAAAATAATTTCACTCTAACTCGATAAGCATCATTGATCTAAAATGATCCTATTGAGCTCTCACAATCTATTAATGATATCTAGCAATATATAGTGGCAATCCAGCAAAACTGAAATAGAACCTCTAGGTATAGTTAATGTATGATACAGTCTCTCTATCATGAGTTCCAACTAGATGGCAGGTCATGAATAAATCATCAAACCTCATCATCAGTCATATGATAGATCTGATTAGCTCAAGTCCAATAGTGATTCCAAATAGAATTTTTTTTCCATTAATCATACTGCTATGGCCATAGACTTATGGACTCAGCTTCTCAAATCTCATAGAACTACTCTCCTCTATCAAGATCAATAGATCTTATTTAGATACACATCTTGCTAGCACAGCTCAACTAACTGAAGCCAACATCCACTATAAAAACTCATAATTGAGTTGATGCTTATGTGTAGTCAAATTACAACAGTCTTACTATGAGCAACTATAACACCACAGGTCAAAAGATCTGTCACACAACTACAGTATCGAGATGATCACTGATATTCGAATAGAAATCTATATGATCTCTCATATAGTCACGCTCAGTACTAGTTATTCTCTAACAACTACTCGCACTTGTCGCTCAATGTCTCTACATCGTAAACTAGAGACTCATCTACTCTGAAGGAAGTGAACCGTGTGTTGATCTATCTGGATCAATCACCATCTCTATGACTATCCTATGATCAGAAGTAATTTAAAAATCGATCATACATGACTCTAATTCTCATCACTTGAGAATATGTATCGTAACATCAATTTCAAAGATGATTCGAGGACACATAACTCTTGAATTAAAAAAAAAAACTTATTCTTTATTGATTAAATCGATAGTTTAAAGTATAAAATTATGTCATAAAATGAATAATATGTCAGCCAACAATTGACTTCTAGAATATACATCTAATAACTTTCAGAATGTGGGCAAAACCTACAACTAACACCTATGACTAACAATTCTGATTCGTAGGTTAATAGGTGGATTTTCTATCTTAATAGACTATCAGATCATGATCTAACAATCTAGGGATCAAGGATCTAATGGCCTATCAGATTCAAGCATAACAACCCATAGCTTTACCTCCATATAAAGAGGTAACAAAATGACCCTCTAGGTAAGTTCCAATACTCTAAATAACAACAAATGCTCTTGCTCTTTCTCTCTCTCTTCTCTACTATTCTTAAGTTTCAATTGACTTAAACATTAAAGGGTCTACCATCGGAGAACCTTCGACGAGTGTGGACTTAACCTACAAATTTTTTTTGGCACTCAAGTTCTTGGGTTGATTCCAAGTTCCCAGGCTGGAAGGAGTCTGACCATAGCTACATTCATCTTGGATCGAAGTCTTTCACCAACAGTCTAGTGCTAGAGAAAGGGTCGAGCCTATTTAAAGAGGTAAGATAATATAGTGAAAACAAAAATGTACAACTCCACCACCCCAAACCGGCAATCCTCCCATTATAGTTAGGGTGGCACTGCCAGAAAGTTTGCCATCACGCAACTCTCTATCCCGATGGATCCGCAGTCATTTGATGTCCTCATCCAGTAAATCCAAGTATTGACCAATATCATGCAGCAACTTTAACTGATGACGGAGTGGCACCAACCTTTGGAGCTAGCATCTCAGATGGCTCCCTCCTAGTATAGTTGCTAGTCTCATCCTAAGAGCCTGAAATCAGTCCCCCGATAAATTCTCTACTTCAATCCTGCTTCTGCTCCTCACTAATCATCTTTCCAACAGAGCTTGAGGAAGGAAGACCGATGATCGTGATCTCCCTCCTTCAATAAAGCTTCAACTTCGGATTATTCTCTTCTGCTCAAAAAGCCTCACCAGAAGATCTCGAGCAAAAAGTTTAGGATATCAAATGCCACCCTAGTGAGATCTAGAATGGAAATCATCAGAATGATGATAGCTTCTGTTTCAACTCTCGACCACCCTTTTCCCATATCATTATGAGGGAACCAATTTTGAGTCGGCTCAACATGCCTCAGATATAACCGTATGATGGTTTTTCGGATCCCCTCGATCATTTGGAGGGTTACAAGAATCTCATCGTGCTCTAAGATACCTCAGACATCCTTCTCTGCCTTGCCTTCCCTGCCTCCCTTAAGAAGTCCATGCAGCATGATACTCGAGACTCCAGTCAGAGTCCATTCATTCATTTAAATAGCTCAGAAGGCTACTCATCACTCACTTTGATAATAATCGAGCTCAGCCAAAGAATACCGACAATCTCTTCTCGATCTAGCAAGAAGAGGGAGTGTCACTGTCTAGCTATATCGCATATTTCAATACCACCATGCTTAAGGTGCGCAGCTTCGACGAGTTAATAGCACTATCAATGCTCAAGTGAGGACCGTAGAATAAGCGTCTTATTTTCTCTCTCGATAAGATATTCTCCAAGGATTGTGCCGATCTACTAGCATAAGCTCAAAAGTACATGCAGGCAAAATAAGTAAAGGTTGCGTAGAAGCAAGCCACAAGAAAGCAAGCCACAAGAAAAAAAGATTGCTAACAAAAAGCGAGGTTGGGAGGAGCCTTATGTGGTCTAAATGGAAGGAGAGTTCTCCCAACCATCGAATAGCTCCAGGCTGAGGAGTACTCCATGGTGATTCAACAACTATACTCTCATATCTATTCCTCAAACTCAGATCCTAATAAAAAATAAGGGCAAGGATATCTTCATCGACCTCAATCAATGAAGGCCCCACCAACAAGGAGTAGAAAAAAATATTATCGCTTCCACCATGACCAGGATCACGATACCGAGAAATGCCTCCAACTAAATGATAAAATTGAAGCTTTAATCCAAAAAGATTACCTCGATAAGTATGTTTAGAAGTGACAAGATCAAGCACTCGAAGAGCCATCTCGGTACCAATCTGATAAGAAAATTAATAACAACTGACCCATGTTGGTGTCACCACCACGATCTCTGACTTTGAAGGTAGCAAGAGGGCAATCGAACCTTGTTCTCCCATTCCTCAGCTCGGCCCATTACTAGGAGCAATCTCTATATGACTAGTCTTCCTCTTCTTCACATTCGGTAAGCCAGTCAGTAATTTCTCTACAGTGAACTTCATTTATGCTCAAGTCAAGAAATCATAGTATCAGGACATGTGAACAAGGAAAGAGAGTAAAGAAACTGAAGATTTTAAAAAAATTCATTTATTTCCTATCGCTTCTCTAGGGTTACAAAGTTCTATCACTAAGTTATAAAAAGAAAAAAAAAATTCATTGGGGGCATGACTTAGTGTCGCCCTCTACATCTCCATCTCCCCCTACATCAGTCGAACTGCTACTCAAGGAAGATAAAGCTAGTATTGATACAAGGCTGAAGTTGATCTCCAGAAAATGTGCTCCTATTTTTTTCTTATACTAATCGAAGTTCATGAAGAAGACTTCTTGGCATCATTCTAGCAACTTTTGATGGAAGGCCTAGATCTACTTAAAGGCCTATACTCCCTCAGCAGCAGCTTCTGTAAGGTGGCACTTGGCAACAGCAACTTTCTCCACCAATTGATATTGGGCCTCCCTTGCTTGGGCTACCTCCTCTCCAACTTGGTGCTCAGCCCTCTCGGTCTTCGCCAGCTAATCCCGTAGATGCGTAGCCTCAGCCTCACTCTCCTAGAGCTGGGTGACCCTTATTTTAAGGGAATCCTCAACTTTCTCTAGAGAGGCCTTGACTTCTCCCAGGATAACCTCTGCAGCATTAGCCCGAGACTTCTCAACCACGAGTTGCTCTTTCAACTATAATAGGATAGAATGTAGCTCTTTTTTAAATTTATCTAGCTCCTCCTTAGCCACTTAGAGAACGTGGCAGGATCAACGAGCTTCTTCTTCCGAGCATCGAGCCTGCTGAAGTAGGCTCCACATCACGAAGGCTCCCTGAAGATCCCTATCAGGTCAGAAGAAAGATATACGAAGGAGAGTTAAAGTCAAGACTTTACCTCAATGGTGTCCCAGAGACCGTCTCTAAAGGATCGCACTAGTAGCCTCTCCTTATCAACTGGCGACATCAGCTCTCCCAGCAACTTTCCATAAGCCTTGTGGACTAGCACCGAACTACCGATAGGAGATTGAGGAGCATCTGGGAGAGAAAGAGTACTCTACTATGATCTCAAGAGGACTGCTCTCGATAGGAATTGCATCGGCTGTGATGACCTCTATGACCTTGGACTGAGGGGCAGCATGCTTCCTCTTCGATTGCTTCTCCCTTACTGATCTGCAGTCTCAACCACAATAGCCTTAGAAGAAAGGGATAGGATGATCCTCTTCCTCTTCCTCTCCTTCTTCTTCTTCTCCCTAGGAGGACCAACACCAGCTAGCTCTTCCCTAGAGAATATCAAATCTACATAAATATAAAAAAAAGTTAGCATATTTTGTCTCAAAACTTAGGGGCTAAATAAATAAGCACATGCACTCACCTTTAGAAGCTGGACCTCCAGAATATACCTTCCTAAAAATATCTTCGTGCAAAAGCTCAGAGTACAACAACTTTTTAAGTCACTTTGGCTCCTCAACCATCACCTCTTTCATCTTAGATAATTCTAAAGATCTAACAATGCAGACTTCACCTATGATCCTTGCTTAGTCAGGAATCCCTATTGGGTCGAAGAAGATGCAAAAAAGAATTGACTCTTCCACTCATAAATGAAGGAAGAGCCAAAAGGAAAGTTGGTGATACCTTTCCAAAGGAAAGCATACCCCCAACCTCTACTCCAAGGATTCATCTTCACCTAAAAAATATTCGAAACATCTTTATGTGAAAAGATATTCCATGGAGCAAGAGAAAATAAAAGAACCCAACTATTATCTATTAAGCATTGGGGACAAGTTGGGCAGAACAAAACCGATACCACCTCAACAATTTGGTAAAAACTTCAAAAGTCGGGAGCCTTAGGTCGGCCCTCAAGGCCTCCTCATATAAGGCTATCCTAATCTCTTGAGAGGAAGTCATCCTACCAGAAAGACTGGGTGCTTCGAGAACTATGCTATTCAGGATCCCAAACTCCCTTTAGATCTGCCCAAGGTCATCTTCCTCTAAGATAAACTTAATAGTATCTAGAGTCTGATGAACTTCAGGTGATCCATGGTGGAATCCTCAAAAGCTTGAGCAGGAGATCCGGGATCAACGGGTTCCTATCCTACTGATTCTTTTATAGAAGAAAAAATGAAGACAGGTGAAAAGAAGAGAAGGTTCAAGAGGAAAGAAGATAACAAAGAAGACGAACCAACCAAAAATCCTAGGCCAAGGAGAAGATGAGGACAACTGCCACAACACTTTTCTACCTAGCAAGCAATGTCCGCCTCTCCTATATCATTTATAATACTGCTTGATGGTAGTGGCGATTTGAATGTGACTCGACTGGCTTACGTGTGTCAACACCCCACTGTACACCAAAATGCCATCTAGAGCGGTATTATTGAAACGTCCAATCATCACACAAAAAAAATCTGCACATCATGATGTTCTCTTGGAAAGTGGAAGCAAGCATGCATGTATCTCCCATAAATGCACATCCAATCGCCTGCCTGAGTTGTGGCCTCTCGAGGTATAACCATGGTGGCATATGATGTTGGGACTCCTTCCTTGGCCCAGTGCTTCGATCGAAGCACCGAAACTAAGCCTACAGCAGTCGTAGGATATGCCTTGGCATAGCCCCATTGTGAAAATCCTTATCAGCATCTCCCTCGAAGAGTCAAAGTTCGAAGCTTTAACATCTATCCTGACTGCCAACTCCATGACAAATGTAGGAACTCTCTACTTCCTTCACCTAAGCCAAAAATATCCAATGATAGACTGACATGCATCCTTGGTAGAAGATTGTGGGGCAATCACTCAGCCTCTACCAGTTGATCTTTTATGATTGTGCTGAAGAAGTACTAGAATCTTCTATCCACAAGACAACAAGTGGCTTGCCTGCTTGTTGCTCCACTTTCTTCTCCACCAAGTGAGATTTGTAACCTCAATAACTCTAGAACATGTAAGCAATTGTTCCTTAATAGTCAGAGCATGTCTCCATGACCACTGCTCTCTGACAGAAAATGCACGTTCCAAAAAAATGATTGGTACCTTCATTTATAAAACATCATTTTCGAAAACCCTCTAGGTAAGTGAACACTAACTTCGCATGCCTTCTCCCGGAGATTGATTTCATACGAACTGAAATCTACCTCCTTCATAGAATTCTAAGTTCTCCTATCTCCACTTTCGATCTCTGTTCTCCACACGGCATCCTCCATCTCTCAATCTCCTCTCTCTTATACCAACTTCCTACACCTCATGCTCGACACCACCTCTCCTCTTCTTCACAAACTCAGACTTCTTCTGTTTGCTTCTGCAAGAGACCGATTTAGGCATCGGAGGGTCTACCATTGAGGAACCCTCCAACGTGAGGACTTTCCTATCTTTAGTGGTTTTGCTGGATCTAGCTTGAAAGATTGATCAATGACCTAGTGCCAGCATCCGACTTGAAAGATCTCGACCAATTATCCAGTGTCCATCACTCTCTTCTGGCTCCAGCTCAGCCAGCTCAAGTACTCCCTAGCTGACAATTTTTCTATCTCTCACTTCTTTAGACTTTCTCTCTTAAACTCATTTTCTCTCTCTAAACTCTAGTGGTTAACATTCAAGACTCATTTCTTGCATGAATGGACATGTTTGACCTTAGATTCCTAGTGCACACTATGAATTCTTTCATGGAGATTTGTTATAATGTATCTGTTGAATCATTTTGACCCTTGAGTTTCTTACTATAACTAACCATCCGGCTATTTATAGGCTTTTGTCATTAATCTTCTATGCAACGATTTTCTTAATCCACATGTCAAAGATAAAAGAAGGTGGAAAACAAAGGTAAATCAAATTGGAGGCATTGAAGCTAGTTAAACAAGTCGTATACCTTCTAATTAATGATTTGATTTGAAGACTTCAAAAATTCAAAATTAATTATCGAAGAAGAAGGAAGATATCAAAAATCTATCTTTAAGTGAGATGTAGCACCGCTAGCCAGTGAGTCTAATATCTCCTACTTACTAATCTCACTTGAAGATTTTGGAAAAGATCGAAAAATATAAAATCTTCATGTGAGAATGGATGTGATTTGTACTCGAACCGAAAAAGGCTCAAAACTCAAATATGTAAATAGCTTGAATTGATTTGTGGCCCATGCAATTTAAGGATGGTGGCATATAGGCCACATAACGAACATAAATCTATGAATTGACATAAACCTAATTAGTCACAGCATTTAACACCTAACATTATGCATGCTCTTATCGAAAACAACACGATTCTGATAATTAAGATCAAAACCATAGACAATTCTACACCCCACGTGATGACACCAAGTTCATCACCCAGACAATCAGCATTTGGGATAAATACTGATGTTGTGGGACGAAAACTTTCATTAATGAAAGAAAAGATTGTTAGAAGTATCATGCAAGTATTATGTTTGCAAAGGTCATAACATCATGCATCACTATATAACTAGTTTTGTCCATGGCATGTTTGAGTCATGCAACTTGGTTCTAATATGACATTGAAGTAGGATGGTTGGCTTTGACTGATCAAAAATCAAAATAAAATAAAATTCTGAACTTGATTTTTTATCCTTTCAAGTTTAGGCAACTTGGGATACAGTTTGTTTTCGGCCATCTGACAGACCAAATCCTCGAGAATCCATCCTCCTGGTCGGCCCGGCAGCCGAAGATGGCCTGTTGTCTACTTGTCTTCATGGCTTTTAGGCCCAAACCGTACCACACATGACAATAGCCTGCATCACATGTACATCAAGGCACGTAAAATACCTAACATACTCATTACCGCACGTCAAGTGCAAATTTTTCCATTAGCTTCAGTCAAAAACCTCATGGTCAAAAATAAGCAATAATTATCCAGAAACATCTTTGGTTATAACTAATTATCATGTTTAGATAATAACATTAATATTAACTGTATATAATTAGCTCACAAGAAAATTATCCAATTTTTTATGTTAGTTGTACCGAGACATGAGAAAACAGCCTAACTCCAATGTTGCCATTGCATTCTCACTCTACAACTTATTATACTTTAAACTTGACCCCAAGACAAATTACTGGAGTTATGTTAGCTTGTGCCACATGTTACGTACCAAATTATGTTAGATCTAACAACACACCAGGTCACTTACAACAAACAGTACAGACCAAAATATAAACAGAATGATCGTATCGATCTAATATGAATATATTTAATAAAATTTAAAAATTAAATATTATGAAAAATAGTTGAAACAGCCGCCTTTTCGGCCCATAAAACATACTTTGAATACTGAGTTGTAAGACGACGATACAATCTGCAGCACCGATCATTTTCTGTTAAATTTGATAATATTTTCTGACACGTTTGATCGGTGATCAGAATAAAAATAAAATTTAATAATTTGATTTTAAAAAAATAATTTTTTTTTTTAATTTTTCACTTTCATTTTCATTAACCCTACGTGCCCAAATATAAAATAAGTAGCAGACAAGTAACCGCACATCAACCCACTTCACCCATCAAATCAACAGATCATTACCGTCCATGATGGCTAAACAAGACAAGTTAGACCACTAATTTCCACGCGGATGGCACTGAAATTATTATTATTATTTTTGAAAAGAAAAATGGCACTGCAATTAATGATTCTTTCCGCTTCCCGTCGCCTTCAAAACTAATGACCAAAAACAAAACAAAACAAACCAACCAACCAGACGATTTTCCTCTATTTCTCTCCGCCGTCGCCTTTGAGTTTCTCTGTCTCCGCCCCCGTCTCCGGTCCGAGCCGCCCCCGCCTCCTCTTTCCATGATTGCCGGACCCGGCCCGGCCAATGCCGAACCCGTGGAAGAAGGCGCGGGCCGCCGGGCTCTCCCGGCTCGTCTCCGGCATCGGTCGGCCCGAGCGCGGCGCCTCCCTCGTCGTCCAGACCGGCTTCCCCACCTCCCTCGCCGACCTCGTCGTCAAGAATCGTGACCGCCTTAAGAAGCCTTCCCGCAAGAAGACCACCTCCCCCTTCCCTAGGGCTCCGGCCACCGTCGCCGGCGACGATCCCGGTCCTCTTACCGCAGTTCATAGATCCAGGGCTGGCCGCGATGGAGTCTTGGAAGAAGCCCCCTGCGCTCCGCTTCCCAAATCCACGGAGATCGAGGGCAACGGGACCGGGTCCGGATTTGCGCTTCTGGTGGTGAATTTGGTGGTTCTAATGGCTCTGTCCATCGAAAGGAGGAAGCTTGTCGCCGGGATCACGGTCTCGGCATTTTCCCTTCTTTTGCTCGATTTCATGGGGTTCCAGGTGTTTGCGTTCCTGAAGCCGTGCTCGAATGCGAGGAGGAACTTGAATTCGGTGATTGGAGGGTTGGATTTGGAGGGGAGAGAGCGGGTTTCTCCGATAAGAGAAGTTGGGGTCGATGGCCGCCTGGATTCTATGCCATCCGACAGAAGTTGGGAGGAATCTTCCATCGATTCGGATCAGCGGAGGCAGATTTTGCCGGAAAGGAGGGATCTTGCTGTTGGCCTAAATGTTGTTTCTTCTGGTAATTCAAAGGGGAAGAAGCTCTGGAAGAAGTTTGTCCCGAAGAAGCTTCGTAGGAGTAGAAAAGATAAAGATGAAAAGGAACTTGACTCGAATTCTAGTTCGATTTCGAGCAGAAGAAGAGAGTTTGATGGAATCAGAGGAGTGGATGAAGTGATCCATGGAGCAGGAGATGAGGAAGATGGCAATTGTCTTGGCTTCATTACGTCCACTGAGGTTACAAATTTTGTTAAAGAAGAGGTTGTGGATGTGAACCGAGAAATTGTTCTTGAGACTAAATCAGGATCTCAGCGGTATGTTTTCTTTGTGATAGTTCTTTTTGGGCTTGTCGGAGGGAAGGCTGCGGCGGTCGTTCTAACTATGTCTTGGTGTCTGTTTATCAAATTAACTCAAACCGTGCAGAAGAAATGAAACATGCACGGGGCTGATTTCAAGTTTTTTGATGTGTTGTGCATTAGTGGAAGGTTTTTTGGTCTCTGAAGTTGGGAAGGCTTCTGTATGTATCGATGTATCATCACTTCTCACGATCGAATGCTCAGCTCAACCTTGGGTTGATGATTTGTGTTGCAAAGTTTGTATAAGATATTGTCCACAAAAAAGTAAAAGGAAAATTGCAATTGTTTATTTATTCCTCTTGTAGCTTGATCTCTTTTGTTTTAGTTCTTCTTCATTTTGCCTGATGCTTTGCTTCTTGTACCACTTTAATGCTTTGCTTCTTGTAAATGCTTCTGATGGTGTGTGTGCAAAGGGTAACCTTACCATATCATTGGTAGCATATTGTTACTTAAATTTTGTCCGATATTATTGAACTTATATCTTTTATCGAACCACCTTTACATATCTCATTCTTTGTCATCATATCAAAACTTAAATCTTTCCATTGCCTAGATGTTCAAGCCAACACTCTCAGACCATGAATCTATCTGTATTACATTTCCAAATATAACATCTACTCTTAGGAAACTCATATAATGTGTTTTAACCAAACAGGCTTTTTCTTGTGATCTGATAGGGCTTCTTTTATTCCATCCTCCATATAATTAGCGTTCCTTAGAACAGCATGAAAGCTCTTTTATTCTTAACGTCCCTGTTAGTTTTACTTAAGGCACTTGATAAAAAGTCAATACAAGTATCTTTTATGATTTCTTCTGAGAAAAATCTATTGAGAATTTCCGTTTTAGATTGTTTATGTTATGGAAAGTGTTGTTGATCAAATTGTGCTAATTTTTTAATGACTACAGTATCAATCTAGGGAGGTTCCCTGTAAAAGCCTCATCCATCTGCTGGACAGGTGGAATGGTAGGTGTTGGTTTTGCTATAACATGCTGATAATCTTGTGTGCGGTGAAGGCTCCGTCATTGTGGCACCTTATCTCATGGAAAACTATTCTCTATTCATAGATGAAAGGAAAAATCTAATTTACCATGTCTCTCTACTAACTTTGTGGAGTTCTTTCCTTCTTATTAAAGGCAAGACCTGCATTTATTATGGCCTCTTCAAGTCCTACTGTATTTATTGAGGTTGTTGTGCAGGCATAGAGGAACATAGCCCAACAAATGGTCCTCACTGTCATTAATCTATCCATAGATTCTATGACCTTTTCAATCACCCTGTTGACTATTCAAGATTATAGGATGCTGATAAAACACAAGATCTGCATGTTCAGGATCCAGTTAGCTGACATAAAATCATCTCTTAGAGCAATTTATACTCATAAAGATAATTTAACTATGCTTATTCAACATGTTGAGGTCTATTATATTATCTGACATGATTTCATTTGATTTATTTCCCTCTCCTTGATATCAAGACTATCTGAGAGAATTAGATCATTATGAAAGTCCATCATCAGCTTAATAAAGTAAAAAAATGCTTTAACAAACTATTCCTGAATGCTGTTCTGAAATCAAAACCCTGTGCATCAATTAAAAGATGCTGGTGTAAGAGTTGTAAAGATTGCTCTCCTTGCATGGATTGCTTCTAGTAGCACAAAGAAACTTGATGTGCTGATGCATGATTAAGTTCACCAAGATGAGTTCAACAATCTGAAATATTTAGGATATAGCCAAGGTTCGCAGTTTTAGTATCAGACATCATATCGGTTGGTGACTGGTATGGTACAAAGTTGTACCATATCGCACCATACAGATACACCAAAAGATATATATTCTTTATTTTCAAGGTGATTCTTTTCATTGGAAAATTGGGAATGGAGAACAAATTCATATCTTTACTGACCCATGAATTAGAACATATTCCTCTTAATTGCAGGCCGACACATATTAACATGGATCAGTGTCAGGATAGCAGCAAAGTTAGTACTTTGATTTATGCTTCCAGGTGCTGGGACCAACAGAAGCTAAATTCATTATTTCCTCCTAAGATAGCAAGTCAGATTACAGAAGTTCTGATACCGCTTGTTTATGTTTCTGATAATTTAGTACGTCATAATTTGGAGAAATCAGTATTAAATGCAAGTGGCAGTTATAAGCTAATACGTAAATGTAATAATGCCTCTATAAGCTAGAATTTTAGGAAGATTTCTGATACCCCAACCGTTCAACTCTTTCGATTACACATCAGAAGAGTTTAGAGAAACACTGGAGGTTCATTTCAAGCAAGTTTTTGACTCCATATCTATTGGAATTCTTACTAGATCATCATCAACTAGTGGTGAAGAGAGTTTTTGCTGCTCATGCCAGTTGGTTTTTTCATGGATGTCTCAAAACCAAAGTATTTCAGTCCTGGTTGTTGATGCGGAGCAAATTTCAGCAAAGTATGCTCTCTAACTTTCTGAATTCTTGCAAATCGCTGACAACTTTAACTCTGCTACATCTTCTTGGCCTTGGGGTGCTAGCGGCTCAATGAGCCTTCCCACAACAAAGGCATCACTAGCTAAATTGTTATGGTTAGGTTGGAGATCATGAAACAAGAGGATGCTTCATCATTAGAGATTGTGGTAGGCGGATGATTATTTACTTTGGGACTAAAAGATTTCATTCTTCTGTTAGTCCTCTTGTTGAGCTTAGCTGCTTACGGGGGCTTAAAAATAGATGCATCATTTTAATAACACAAAATTATGAAGTGCTTTGAGATCTATGCAGATGGATAGATGATAGAGGATAGAGTTTTTTGAGATATACGTAGTCAGATAAATAATAAAGAAGAGAGCATTTTGAAATATGTACAAACAGATGGATGATAAAGAACATTGTGCTTCGAGATTTATGCAGATGAATGGAAGACAGAACATGGAGCAATTTGAGATCCATGCAAGAAGATGGAATACTTTAAGATCTATACAAGTAAATGGATTAAAAAAATGAAGTGCTTTGAGAGCTGTGCAGATAGATGGATGATAAAGGGCAAATCACTTTAAAATCTGTGTTAACAAATGAATAACTAAGAATAGAATGCTTTAAGATTTGTGTAGGCAAATGAATAATAGAAGATGGAGCACTTCGAGATCTGTGTAACGGATGCATGATAGAGGATGAAGTACTTTGAGATCTGTGCAAGTAAAATAGAAGATGGAATGATTTGAGATTTGTGTAGATGGATGAATGACAAAGGATGGAGTGATTTGAGATCTGTGCAAGCAAATGGATGATAAGGATGGAGTGCTTCAAGGTCTGTGTAGTTGGATGGATGATGGGATGGATGCTTTAAGATCTTTACAGAAGGATGGATATTGGAAATGAAGTACTTTAAGATCTTTGCAAATAAATGAATGATAGAAGATAGAGCGCTTTAAAATATATGAAAACAGATAAACGGTTATGGACAGAGCGCTGTAGGGTTATGTAAAAACTATGATCTGGCTTCTTTGAGTTAAGAATATTTTTGGCTTTTTTCTCAGATCATATTAGATATTACAATGAATTTGAAACTGTAGCTAATTAGTAATTTTTAAACTTTTGATTGGCCCAAATTTGGATGTTTTTTTTTTATTATTTTTTTTTATTTTTGGTGGAGAATTATCCAAAATTTTAATCGCAGCTATGCTCGCCTCGCACGCAGCCATGGCAAATTTCAGTGTTAGCATGAACCTCGTGAGCGACAACTTTCGTGACCGGACAACGACATGCCGTTCATGCTTAAATTCGTTCATCCGGCCCTTCTAATATGCCTTTTATCATGATCCCACTGCAGCCTTTTCCTTCATCATGGTGAAGCATGACAATATCACATCACTCCTCACCAGCACCCGGCGATGCCTGGGGCGGTTACAACCAGCAAGTAGTCCAATCGAATCAAGTTTGATTAAGCCCAGATATTGAAATTAATTTTATATTTTATATTTTTATTTTATCATTATTATGGCCAAGGGCTTGTGGTTTGAATGGGTCGGTTTTCGACAATGCTAGGAGCACTATGTTACAGTGTAGGAGAGAGATGACATCATTAGTTTCAGATTGATTGTGAGTTAATAAAAATTTTGATTTATATGGGATGAGACCTTCTCTCCTCTATGAGACTTTTGAAGGACAAAATCATGAGATCTTGTGTTATAATGGTCAAAAACTGAAACGGATAATATCTCACGTACGTAAAAATAGAGACTGATCTATCCGAGCCATAAGCCCTTAACCATAATATTGGTGTGCCAGATAAGAAATCGATATATCTTCAATGGATTGTAATGCGCCTTCTGCAATCTTATCCAGAATCTCTCTTGATTGGTTGGTAAAATGTCCGATGTTCTCTTGGACTCAGGGGTACAATCATAAGTTGAAGTGGATAATATCTCACATATACATATATACGACAGTGGAGACCAATATATCTTCGACGTACTATGGTGCACCTTCTGTAATTTGAAGATATGGTTAGAGGTCAAAATAGATAATACCTCGTATATTCAGCAACGGAGACTCAATCATTCGAGCATGGAGTTGATTCAAAATGGATCCAGCCATAATTTAAATTAAATTAAAAATAATTCAACGTCAAATCAATGTTGGCCAATTAAAATCATGCCAACGTTTTTATGGGTCGGTTTTTTTTTTTGGTAAAAGGTTCCTGTGGTTCGGGTGCCATCAATCAATTGAGGCATGCAATTTTTTTTTTTTTTTTACCAAAAAAAATTTGCATGCCTCTAGTCACACTAACTAGCTAAATATGCACTCTGACAGCAATCCACGACGCCCTCCAAATCGTACCAACGTGCAACACTGCGAGTCTGGAACAACAGGTCATGTTAACCCAATTCCATCATGGATCACGTTAAGTTAATCATCTCCAGCAGAAGCTTTCCAGCTTCAAAGCTTTCCGTGTCGGTACGAGCTCCGGCTAAAAAGTTTGACCGGTCGATGGAATGCCACACAACGTCCGGTCCACCTCATTTTGTTATATTTCATTTTCTTTCTAGACTAATATATAAAATTTCGTTTAAAGATATCGTAAATTAACAAAGAGAGGCTGACGGCAACGTTTTCCGTCTATTGAGTCTGAATGCTGAGCTGGAGCTCGCAAAATTCCGACGGTGGCCGAGCTGGCACTCGAATATTCCGTCTAAATTTCACGTCGTGGATTCGCTTCACGGAATGGAGACAACCCGAGCCAGGGAAATTGGCGGACAGAAATAGGCCAAAAAAAGAAAAAAAACACCCATATCTCTCTCTCTCTTCTTCTTCGAGCGCGCTGTGCTCCTGGAGAAGAAGGGTGGCCCGAGGCAGAGGCGACTAGGGTTTACAGTCGCGCACCATTCCCCAGGTTTTTTTGATGTCGTTTTTTTGGGTTTTAGATAATCTGTTAGTTGGATTCGTAGATCCATCAGTTTTCTTGGTTTTTCTCGTGGAATTTGTGCAGATCTTTTGTTCTTTGAGGTTTCGAGGGTGTTGATTTGTTTTTGGGGAGGGTTTTAGTAGCCGCATTTTTTAGTTTTCGGAAGATAGATGCTTTGGATCAACAAAGCTCGAATTTACCTGTATCTCTTGGTGCTCCTTTTTTGTTTATCTTATCATGAGTTCTTTGGAGCAAAAATTGGATCAGGTTTCTACTTCGTTAACTAGAGATTTTTTTTTCTTTTTTCTCTTCTTTTTTAGTGCATGGAAAATTCTCGTGTGTGATTTGAGTGTACTGTGTGTGATTGGAGTGTACTGTGTGTGATTGGTATATCAAAATCCCTTTTTGGGGGTTGTGTGGGTAACTAGGAGTCTACTTGTTGCAAGAAAAAGCAATATGAATTTGAATGGAGATCTGCCTTGAATAACGTACAATATGTGTTTTAGCTTGTGATAAAGGGGTAGTTTTGATGATCTTAAAGGATTAGATGTGCTCTTTAGTTTGAGCTCTCGAATTTTTGCATCGGAATGGAAGTGATGAGCTTGACATTTTGCTTTTCAATCTTAAATGAAGTGTATGGATGGTTTGCTCACTTTATTTTGGTTCCATTTTTTATTTTTGTATTCACCTGAAACTGACTGAAAGGCCCACAGCAGCAAACTACCTTTTCTAGGTTTAACTTTTCATGCCCATGTGGTTGCTTCCCAAAATGCGTTTTGTAATCAGGTGCATACAAAAGAGAAACCATTGGGTTTGTTGGTTATATATCGGTTGGGGATAGTGATTGATGACCTCATCATAAATTTGGGATATATGCTTTTATTCGAATTGTGATTAGTTGTACCATCCTTAAGTAATGATGTCATGTTTTTCAAATTCCCCACCTTATAATAAGGATATATGGCAAGTATGGTTGAAGATATACATGATTTCTTCACACTTTTCTTACTCATTGCTTCATGTTTCTTGTTTTGTCTTCATTTGATTTTTCTTGAATTCTTGTTTCATGCTTTTTGTTCTCATGATTTTACTTATCTCACGATGCATATTTATGTGTTCTTCTATGGTTGCAGCCTATCTTAAAGTGCTCAAAATGGTTGCACAGGAGTTCACGGTGGACTTGAGTAAGCCTCTTGTCTTTCAGGTAAGATAAAACTTGTAATATCTTTTATTCTTTTGTAATGATCATTTTTCTTTCGCCATCAAAGGCACTTCAGTGCTGATGTTCTGAACTGTTTTACTTAGCACTTTTATATAATAGTGGAGAGAGAGAGAGAGAGAGAGAGCGCTCATTAGCATGTCCTTGCATTTCAGATATTGCAAGTGATGATTTAGAGTTATGACCCATCTTCCCTCCTATGGTATTATTGGCTACAGATGGATCAGTTGAGTCTGGGGTTTGCTAAACGCAATCCAATCTCATTTGAATTTAGATTTAATATCTAGATCCAATACAAGCTTATTTATCGGGTTGGTTCAAGTTGATTGCTCTGCTTTTGAAATCAGTTGGGGATAATATATTGGGGAAGGTCTGTCTAGATCCAAGCCCAACACCATATCTTTGGAGCTGGGTTGAGGTTGTCTTTGGATTTTTAAATTTTCTCAGAAAAATATGTTGTAGTTGTCAACAATCACTGATGAGACTATTACAATTCTCTTGTAGGTATGAGAAACTTAATTTATGCACACTACAGCTATGTATTTTAGATAAATCCATCAGAATGTTTTGCATTACAACTGAATACTGCAGTATACATGCTGTAATAAATAAGGAAATCTACTATAGAATTTGTAACGATATGCTGATCTAACTTTATTCTTCAAAGGACTAGTTGATAGGTGAATGCCTCGATGAGAACAACAATAGTTTGATATAATTATTTATTAATGCATCAAACTCAGTTTAGCATAATGTGATGCTTTCCCTTATTGAAATTGACTGTGTATTTAATTTTATGGATATTTGAATATACGATCAGGAGTAGGGTTTTAATTGGGTTGGATTTGTTAACTACCCAACCTAATTGGGTCTGTAGGGTAGGATGGACTGGGTTTGATCAGAGAAAAGAGGATCCAAATCTGATCCACAATATAAATGGGTATGGACCTTGAGCCAATTCTGACTGTGATTTTATGTTTTTGGTTTGGTTGGCCTTACTGGGTTGGATTTTGGGTCTGATCTTGGAGACCTATTCCATTTGCAGCCTTAGACTTTAGTAATTACAAACTATGAGACATGCATAAAAATCCAGCAAATCTTTGTTGTAATCCTGTTTAATACAAAATATATAACATGCTTGAATTTTACCTCATCTATATTTTTCTCACTTGCAAATTATGTTTCTATTTTGCTTTCATAGTTATAGTTCTTTGTGGCAAATTCTATTCCTGTTCTTATGGACTATCCTGATCTTATTTCCATACTGTAACTCACTTATAAATGCCTAACGATCAATTAAAAAAGCTTGTTTTATTGCAAACTTTAAAGGTTGGTCATCTTGGGGAAGCTTACCAGGACTGGGTTCATCAGCCTATTGTTAGCAAGGAAGGTCCACGATTTTTTGCAAATGACTTCTTGGAGGTATTATTGCATTGTCTTAAATGACTGAGGCACATTTGATACTAGCTTCTAACCCCTGTTATTCCAAATATCAGTTCCTAACATGCACTGTATGGTGGGCGATTCCAACAATATGGCTGCCAGTTGTCTGCTGGTTCATTACCATGTCTGTCCGAATGGGCCATACAATCCCTGAAGTAGCTCTGATGGTTATGAGTGGAGTCTTTCTGTGGACACTGATCGAGTATACTCTGCATCGCTTCCTTTTCCACATGAAAACAAAAACTTATTGGTAGGTTTATCTTTCACTTCAGTTCTCAATCCATGGCCCCAGATCAATCTCTTTCTGCCTGGTAAGATGAATAAAATATAGGTTAAAAGATTTTGAAAATTATGCTGCAGGGCAAACACAGCACATTATCTTCTTCATGGGTGCCATCACAAGCACCCTATGGATGGACTCCGCCTTGTTTTCCCCCCTGCTGCCACAGCTATTCTATGTGTGCCGGTAAGTAAATGCATTCCAACATCCTTACATGGCTGGTAAGAATTAGACACACTTCTCTTTCATGAGTTTATAAGCATGTTACTTGTCACTGATGCACATAGTTGTGACTGCATGGTGTTAGATTTTCTAGAATTTAAAAGATGATGATCATAAAACTGATGCTTACAAGATACTGATGAGAATCTTGGGAACAAATTAACTAGGGAATTCTTTTTCCACTCGATGCTACTACCTGAAATAATGAAGTTTAACTAGTGAGTAAAAGCTACTGACTCTACACGGATTGTCTTTCAGTTCTGGAATATGGTGAAACTCATTGCAACCCCATCCACTACCCCTGCTTTATTTGGTGGTGGTCTTCTGGGTTATGTTATGTATGACTGCACTCACTATTATCTTCACCATGGACAGCCATCCAAAGATCTAGCTAGAAATCTCAAGGTGAGAAAAATTATGGGCTATCATTTGGATTCTCATCTGACAATTCCAGATCTTTAGGTGTTATTCTAATAAAAAGTTGCTTGTCTACCAGCGGTATCATCTGAACCACCACTTCAGAGTTCAAAGCAAGGGTTTTGGGATAACTTCTAGACTATGGGACATCGTGTTTGAGACATTGCCTCCATCAGAAATTTCTGGGAAAACCTGTTGATTTTTTCCTCTCAATTGCTTAAGAGAATGTGATTTATCAAGGTAGACTCTGTACATCCCCATGTGGAATGATTTTGCTTTTATGATTGTACTATGTTAGTTATGGTGTTAGCTTTCCCAGTTCTAGCAGGAATTTCTGTCACCTTATTTTTCCTTTATGTGCAATTCTTTCTTGCAGATTGCCTGTAAGATTTGACTGGCAGTTCTTGTTTTATGAATTTTATGAATGAGTTAAGCATGGATACTCCTATTCCCATATTCAGGATGCTTGACTGATCTATGTTCCTGAGAATTACATGTCAAGAATTCTTTTATGATGTGCACTTCCATGGTATCTCAGATAAACCTTGTGTGCTGAATGTGGTTGAAGGCAATTACTGGCATATAATGGGTTGGTTATGTTATTTATTTGAGCCTAGTTTATCTGTGCAAAGACAATCTGGTTCTATGTTGAAGTTGGATTTTAGATCCTATCTTGCCTTGGCAACTAAGGAATTTGAACAGCAGGAGAACAGAAGCTCTAATACTAAATTGATATACGACAGAGGAAGAAGGAGAGCGAAGAAGAAGAGGAGAAAGAGGAGGGAGAGTGCAACTTAATATTCTCAAATATCAAAAATGCAAATTGTATTATCAACTACATAGCAATAGGTTTATATAGATAATTCAGAACAATAATAAGAGTCCACATAGAAATAGAATACTAGAGTTCTCATAAAATTCTAATCGTAGAGTCACATAAAAAAAAAAAAATCTAATTTCTACAGTTACGTCTGACAGAAGTGCATTTAGATTTCTTGTAGGATAGTCCTCCACCAGTAATTTTTTATATTGGGGAGTTGGTAATGTTGGTGAAAATAAATTTCTACGAGCACTTAAACTGACCCCTTAATTGCTTTATTCTGTTCTACTGAGGAGTTGTTTGTGTTAATAGTTGGGATAGCTAATTCGCTGCCGAACTAATTATTAAGATGTAAGCAATCTAAATATCACACCCGGAATTCTGTAGGATATGCTGATCCCTCTCCTTGAGCCATTGTACATTTTCGTACGCATCCTGGCATATATGTGGCATTTTTTTGCTTTCTAGCCATGATTTGCCTCAGCAGCGGTCTAAAATTCCATGAGAACGGTGGGGGTGCATCTTTTCCTTTCTTTTCTTTCTTTTATTTTTTTTTTCCCCTCTTTTTTTTGTGGGGATTGGGGCAGGTAGGGTTGAAGGAAGATTGCATCTTATGAAAAAATTTGCAGCATCCTCTCTTCTTCAAAGGGGGTTATAGATGGATGCGTATTTTAACCATTTTAGAGTTGTTTCTGAAAATTTGTGGATAGAAATTGTGCATTCTGAGACAACTTAATCCAGACAACCTTAGTTCAATTTTATCTTTTTTTGGGGAAAAAAAGAAGGGATGAGTTAAATTTGCTGCTGATTTACTTATAGCAAGCATGGATTTAAGCCATCAGGACATCAAGATGGAATACTATCCCAAAACTTCTGCTATTATCCTGATGTCCCGATAGATATCCTTTGAGATATCCCTATCTCAAGTGTCAAGAGGGGAAGGATGCCCGGACATCGGAAAATTGGACAGTTCTGTCCCATAGAATTTAAAATCTAAATTAGCTAACCAACATACACAGACCTTAGTAATGAAGCTACAAGGTTCTCAGTGAGTTATCACATCAATGTACTAAATTTCACATTGGAGTCTGCCTGGATGTTGGATGGAGCTCTTTCTAGCATCTTTTGCTCGGGAGAAAGCAAAAAAAAAAAAAAAAAAAAGGAAGAATAAAAGTGAGGAATCTGAGGTTGGGATATCTTTATTTTTTAATTATGAAGATCTCTTTTTAAGGTACTGCTTGTGCTTACAGCTCTATCATGTCTGCTTGTTTGCTCCCTTTCCTTTGTGAACTTCCCTCCAAGCAATGCTGTGTTTAATCCAACAGACCCTAAGCGATTATTTACAGCTAAATAGTTCCCTTACCATTCAAAAGCTAGCTTGCTGACGCAAGTCACTATTAGAAAAGATGAAAAAGACATTGTTCCCTCCAAGGTGCGACTTTTCCTTGCTCGTTGTACCGAGGGCAGCTGGAATGGCCCTACAAACACCAAAATATATGTCTTTGCGCGTTTGTACGCGGTGTCATCAACCTACAAAATTATATTTTATAAAAAATTATAAAGATATACCTTCAAATTTGGATCAGTTATATTTAAATTTTATAAGTTTAAAAAATTTCAATTAGAACTTTATTTTCATTATAACTACGGTATAACCCCATACATGCATGGGATATGATTTTTTTAAAAATAATATTTAATTTATTTATTTATTTTATTATATCTATTCTATATATATTTTAAAAATAATTAAAATAATTAAAAAATATATATTTTGTACCTAACCTGCATTATAAGCTATCAAACAAATTTTGTGAAGATCTGATGATCCTGATTCCATAAAGTTCTTTTCTAAACCTATCATTTCTTACTATTTTTATTTTAATCATTTTTAAACCCTTCTATCTCTCTTTCTCCTTCTATTTCATTGCTTTCTTCCCACACATCTAACTCTCCCAATGGTAGCTCCAATAATGTTGTCCGTCAAGCATTGTTGCTACTAATAATAGTAGCATTTTCAAGTTTGAGTTAGAAAAAAAATATACCAATATACGGAACTTGATCATAAAAATATTTTCGATAACCATATTCCCGTCTCGGGTGGGAAGAGGCAGCGATAAGCGAGAGTCTTGTGAGATCCCAATTAGGAGTTGGCTAGTGAGCATATCTTTAACTGATGACTCAAAAGAAAGCTCAACTTTAGAAATTAAGAATTTTTTTCGATATTAAAATTTTGAAAATCTAAACTTTAGAAATCTTTTATTTTTTAAAAAATATTTAGAGATTTAAATTTTAAAAATCTTTTTTTCATATCTTCTTCCACTTCTCTTTCGATAAGTCTCAATCGGATTCATCCTTCTTCCATCATTTAAGGGTTTTTTTTCCAAGAAAAAGATTTTTTTCCAAGTAATTTGTGATTCACAAAAACCTCGGATGATAGTAGTGAGGATTCCAAATCCACGACAGAAAGTATTCTTTCGCAATGGCTCTTCATTGGGTGTCATTTGTTGAGCAAACACATAAAAAGTTTACCTACCATGATCTCTTCTCGATCCTGCTTAACATGCCTCGCTAGTGCAGTTTATTGATGAATGGTGGGGATTAAAAAGCATGGGAGTATATTATTTGGCAGGATGCTAGGAGGATTTTTTTCAAATAATTTGCGATTTCAAGTAATTTATGAAGATGAGTCCATCATATTTTTTTTTCAAAATAAGATTTTTTCCACGAGCGCATAGCGAACGGAGGCTCTACTAAATAGATGGCATAGCGAACGGAGGCTCTGCTAACATAGATGCCTCCATTTTAATATATATAATTAGATGTGGTCCAACCATCTATCTACATCCTGACATCATTTATGCACCTACATAAAATTTAAAGTACTCAATCCTCTATTATTCATCTATCTGTATAAATCATAAAGCACTTCATTCTCTATTATCTATCTATTTACATAGATTACAAGTTCTTCATCTTCTATTATTCATTCATGTAGATAGCTCTCAAAATACTTCGTTTGCCATCCATTTGCTTGCAAAAGTCTGAAAGCACTCCATCCCTATCATCCATCCATTTGCATAGATCTTCAAACACTTTATCCTCTGCCATTCATTTGCTTGTATAGGTCTTAAAGCACTTATCCTCTATCATATATTCATCTACACAGATCTCGAAGTATTCCATCTTCTCTTATCGATCTACTTAGACAGATCTTAAAGCACTATCCTCTATCAAGATCTACCTGTATAGATCTTAAAGTACTCTATCATTTATCATATATTACCTATACATATCTCAAAGTGCTTTGTTCACTATCATCCATCCGCTTGCATAGATTTTGAAGCACTTTATCATTCATTCACCTATACAAATGTCAAAATACTTTCCTCTATCATCCATCCAATTGTATAGATCTTAAAGTGATCCATTATCTATCATCCACCACCTGTATAGATCTCAAAGCACTTCATTTCTATAATCCATCCACTTGCACAATGCTCCATCCTTTATTATTTATTTGTTTGTATAAATCTCAAAGCACTTCATTATCTATTATTCATTCACTCGCACAAATCTCCAAGTGCTCGTCATCTATCCACCTACACAATCTCAAAGGGCTCCATCTTCTGTTATCCATCTTTTTGCACAACTATCAAAGCATATTATCCTCTATTATTCATCGTCTATACAGATCTCAAATCTTAAAATATTTCATCCTCTATCGTTCATTTACCTGCATAGATCTCAAAGCACTCCATCATTTATCATCCATCCACCTGCACAATCTCAAAGTACTCTATTTTTTGTCATCAATTCATTTGCCTTGATCTCAAAGTGCTCTATCCTTTATCATTCATCTAGTTATATAGATCTCAGAAAATTCTATCCTATGTCATTCTATTCATTTATATAGATCGCTAAGTTAGTGGAAAGGATAGTTTTAGGAATTTAAAAATTTAGAGCCTATTTGGATGGTTGGGTCCAAAATCCTATAGGATTCATGGGTTGGACCAGTAGAACTATGAAAAAATATTGAATTAGGAGTGATTCCGTGCAGTGCAGCAAAATTGACGTGAAGCGTACCATTCGATCACAATGAACTACATAGCACAATTAATAATGGGACAGATATTTAATACTGTCAGTTTTTTCTTTCTCAGATTTTTAATGATAAAATACTCTTTTCCTCATAGAACAAAAAAAAAAAATATTATTATTTTTTGATGCCTTGTATGATTTTTTATAAATATATATGATATCCTAAATAAATGTATGACTTGCTATCTTTATATAATATCCTAAATAATATCATATTTTTCTGATACCTTATATGACTTTTATGAGTATATATGACATCCTGAATAATATATATGACTTTCTGTAATATATATGATATCTTGAATAATATATATAATTTTTTAATATCTTATATAATTTTTTATCAATATATATGATATCTTAAATAATATATATATTTTTTATAAATATATATGATATGCTAATAATATATAATTTTTTGATGCCTTATATGACTTTCTATCAATATATATGATATCCTGAATAATATGTATAACTTTTTATGGTTATAATAATCAACAGGAAGTCATATAAGCATCAAAAGTTATAATACCCAACAGGATGTCATATAAAGATATAACACATTATATATATTATTCAGGATATCATATATACTCACATGAAGTCATATATATTATTCAAAATTCATATATATTGACAAAAAGTCACATAAGGCATCACAAAGTCATATATATTATTCAAGATGTCATATATATTTATAGAAAGTCATATATATTATTCAGGATGTCATATATATTGATCAAAAGTCATGTAACGTATCAGAACTCATATATATTATTCAGGATATCATATATATTCATAAAAAGTCATATATATTTATTTAGGATGTCATATAAAGGCATAAGAAGCCATATATATTATTTAGAATGTCATATATATTTAAAAAGTCATACAAGGCATCAAGAAGTAATAATACTATTTTTTCTTTACCTATAGAGGAAAGGTATTTTTATCATTAAAAGTCTGAGAAAAAAAGCTGAGCAGTATTAAATATCTATCTCATTATTAATTGTACTACGTGGTCTAATATGATTGGACGGTGCACTCCACATCAATTTTGTTGCACCGCATGCGATGCACAAAGAATTTCTCATGAATTAGAAGCTAGGCTAAGCATATGTGTATGGCTATCCAAGACTATCTCTTATATGGGTTGGCTGAATCCCATAAAAAGAAAAAAATGACCTTAACAGGTCATTTTTTTTTCTCATTATAAAATTCAGGCCAGTCTACTCTAAAGGCCTCTAGGTATTGAGAATATGAGTAATTCTTTGTGCACTGTGTGTGGTGCAATAAAATTGACATGGAGCACACCATCCAATCACAATAGAGCACATAGCACACTTTATGATGGGATAAATATTTAGTACTGTTCAGCTTTTTCTCCATCCAATTTGCAGTAATGAAAATATCTTTTCCTTCATAAAATAAAGGACAAACAGTGTTATTACTTTCTGATGCCTTATATGACTTCTTATGAATATATATGATGTTTTGAATAATATATATAATTTTTTATATTTTTATGATATTTAAATAATATATATGACTTTCTAATATCTTGTATGATTTTTGTAAATATATATGATATCTTAAATAATATTTATAGCTTCTAATGTCTTATATGACTTTCTGTGAATATATATGACATCTTAAATAATATAAATGGCTTCCTAACACCTAATATGACTCTCTGTGAATATATATGACATCTTGAATAATATATATAGCTTCCTAACGTCTTATATAATTTTTATTAGTTATAATAATTAATAAAAATTTATATATATTATTCAGAATGTCATATATACTTATAGAAAGCTATATATTATTCAAGATATTATATATATTGATAGGAAGTCATATAGTCATTAAAAGTCATATATGTTATTCAGTATGTCATATATATTCACAGAAAGTCATATAAGGCATCAAGAAGTCATATATCTTATTTAAGATATCATAAAGATACGAAAAGTTATATATATTATTCGAAATATCATATATATTTGCAGAAAGTTATACAAGGCAACAGAAAGTAATAAAATTATTTTTTCTTTATTCTACGGAGAGAAGGATATTTTTGTCAGCAAAATTTTGATGAAAAAAACTGAGCAATATTAAATATCTATCCCATCATTAACAGGACTACGTGCTCCAATGTGATTGAGCAGTGCACAAAGACTTTCTCTTGGGAATATAAGTTTATCTAAAGCTTCATTTTTCTAGTTGAGCTAGTTCAAACCCATGAATCCTATGAGATTTTGGGCCTAAACATCCAAATAGGCCCTTAGTTATCAAGTGATTCTTATGTGATAACATTTGGTAATAGAAATAGATGCTGAGTCATATTACAATAAATTTGAAGTTTTAATAGTCGATACTTTTAAATTTTTAGAATCTATAAATAGTCCAAAATCAAAGAGGCTATCTATAATTTTTCTATATTTTATCATTGAAGATCCTCAATAGGTAAATGGACACCTACCTAGAGCTGTAAAGATAGGCCAGCCTGCCCTGACCTGCCTATAAAAGGGGGGAAGGGGGGGGGGGGGGGCGGCTAGCCCATTTAACTGGCAGGTTGGCAAAAACCCCAACCTAATTCGACCCGCCATGGGTTGTGGTTTAAACGGACCAATCCACCAAAATTTTTAAAAAAAAACTATAAACCTGCGGAAGCTTGCCGAGGAGTGGGAGAGGAGGGGTGGGGGGATATGAGCGTGACAGCCGTGGGGTGTCATGGGAAAGAGGCGCGGAGGTGGGGTGGGCTGCGGGTACGGGGGCGAGGGGCGAGGTGCGTGTGGCCACTGGGAAAGTCGTGGGGATCGGGGTGCGAGCGCCGGGACAAAAGATGGCCATCGTCGGGGAGTGGGGGAGGAGGGTGGCCAGCATACGAGCGTCGGAGAGCGCAGAGGAGCTCACGAGAGGTCGAGATGCGAGTGCTGGAGCAGAGAGGGAGGGTGGTGGGGGGTGCTAGGATGCGGGTGTTGGGGAGTATGAAGGAGCTCGCGGGGGTCGGGATGCGCTCGCTGGGGAGTGGGGGGAGGAGGGGGGTCGGGGGCCGTGATGCAGGCGCCGGAGAGCTCTCTCGGTCTCTCCTCTCTTTCAAATTCACCTAATCCTTGAAGAATGTTCGTGAGATGGGGGATGGGGGAGGCGGTCGCGATCGGGGCGACCCCACTATGATCGGTATTGTTGGATGTTACCTTTACCTTTCAGGAGTTGCCACACTTTTACCTTATAAATATTCCTTCGACTCATCGGTGTAGATGAGATAAGCCCTCTTGTTTTTATTCTACTTGGTTACTTTCACCTGCAAAGTACCAATCTTAACACAAATAAAAAAGAGAATTATCACATCTGAGGATCGATAATTTTGATACTAAAAATTGAAAAAAAAAAAAAAAAAGCGGACTAGCCCATCCTGATCCGCCAACCCAAATGGGCGGTCATTTAACCCGTTTTTAAATGGGTTGCTAAAACATGAACTTAACCCGCCCTATTTACTGACAGGATGGGCCAATCTGATGGACCCATTCCAAATTGACAGCTTAATTATCATGTGTTTTAGAGTTCAAATCGGATGGAATCATGTTCACAAGATGCATAGGCTTTTTTTTTTTTTTTTTTTTGGAGCCTTGACTTTGTTCACCGGCAAACCGATTTTTAATTTCTTGGTTTATATCAGGGGTTCATATCTTTTTCCATTTTATTAAGAAGTGCTGGTTATGGTGATATCACCTAGGCCTCGTGCCAGGATTTATATTGGATGGGTTTTGAAGGTAGCACATAGAAATTTCTTTTTAATTTCTTGGTTTATATCAGGGGTTAATTTCTTTTTCACAGCTAATAGCAGTTTGGAATTTAGTATTTAGCTTAATCTTTCCTCCTGTTCTCCTTCACCATCACCACATAAAAGCAGGATTAAAAAAAATTAATAAAATTATAAAAATACCCCCTTAACTTTAGATCAATTTCAAAAATACCTCTCGATTTTAAAAAATATTTAAGGAATCCTTCAAGTTTGCAAAGCATTTCAAAAAATTCATGCCTTTAACATTTGATCACAAAGTAGTATCATGTGACCATCATATAATAGTATAAACTTATAGTATGACCAAACTGCCCTTTATATCTTAAAAGGATTCATTGCACAATAGTATTAAGACATTTCTATTTGTACGGGTCTACTGTAGGATCATCCATCGTGTAAATTTCAAGATGCTCCAAACTCCTTTATTTATCCATCTGCACATATCCAAAACAACCAATGCATAGTTAGGATCATCCATCTATTTATATAGATCTCATGGTGACTAGTAGATGATCTACAGTATTCATTTGCTTGTACAAATCTTAGAACAATTGTATGGATGATCTAGATGGTACATTCTTTTGCACATATCTCAAAATAATTAGTGGATGATCAGAATTACTCGACCAAAAGCATTGACCTCAAAGCAACTGCAAATGACCTCAATGCAACCATTGATGATCCAAATATTCATCTCTCTGCATAGATCTCAAAGCAAATACAGACGATGCGGATAGTCATCTGCCTGCATAGATCTCAAAGTAACTATAAACTATACAGATATTCATCCATCTGCATAAATCTCAAAGCAACCATGACTGATACTAATATTCATCCACTTGTAGATATCAAAGTGACATGGACGATCTAGATATTCCTCCACCAACACATATCTCAAAGCAACAACAGAAAATATAGATATTCATCCTCTTGTTTATATCTCAAAGCAAATACGGACAATCCAGATATTCATCCACCTGCTTCAGATATCCAACTGCTTAAATCTTAAAACAACCATACATGGTTAGATATTCATTCGCCTGCACAAATCTCAAAGCAATATGGATAATTTAGATATTCCTCCAATATAAAACTCAGAAAATATAAGTGATCCAAATATTCATTCATCTGTATAGATCTCAAAAAAACCACAAACAATCTGGATATTCATCTGCCTATACAGATCTCAAGGCAACCACACATAATCTAGATATTCCTCCATCGCATTAGATCTTAAAGTAACTACGGATGAAACATATATTCATCCATTTGCGCAAATCTCTACCCACACAAATCTCAAAGCAATCATGAACAATCCATATATTCCTTTACTTGCATAGATCTCAAAGCAATCAAGGACAATCCAAATATTCATCTATGTGCACAATTCTCAAAGCCACTATATAATATCCAAATATGCATTTGCTTGCATAGATCTCAAAGCAATTGCAGACAATCCAAATATTCCCCTACCTACATAGATTTTTAAAATAATCATGAATGATCCAGATATTCATCCATCTGCATAAATCTCAAAGCAACATAGATGATGCAAATACTCCTCTTATATAGATCTCAAAGCAATCACAAATGATCAGATATTCATCAGCCTGCATAAATCTTAAAGCAAATATGAAATTTAAATATTGATCCACTTGCATAGTATAAAGGCACTAATGTATGATCTAGATTATTAGTATGCATGCATAAATCTCAAAGTGCCCACATAGATTATCTATATTATCCTTTTGCACAAATCTGAAAGCAATCAATAAATATATGTATCATCCATGGTTGCTTTAAGATCTATGCAAATAGATAAACAATCCTAATCATCCACTATTTGCTTTGAGATTTGTGAATGAGCATCTGGATCTTGTGGTTGCTTTAGATTTGTGTAGGTAGGTGAATATCTAGATCATCCATGATTGCTTTTATATCTATGCAAGCAGATGAATATCTGGATCATTCATTGTTCTTTGAAATCTATGTAGCAGATGACTAATTATGATCATCTAGTGATTGCTTTGAGATCCATATAAACAATTGAACATTTGGATTATCTATGGTTGCTTTGATATTTGGGCAAATAGATGAACATCTGAATCATCTGTAGTTGTTTGAGATCTATACATATGGATGAATATTTGAATCATTAGTGATTGTTTTAAAATCTATTAGCCGAATAAATATTTGGATGATTTATCCAGATGGATGAATATCTGGATTATCTATGGCTGCTTTGAGATCTGTGCAGATAGATGAATTTTTGGATCATCCATGATTGCTTTGAGATTTATTCATATGAAGAAATATCTGGATCATTCGTGGTTGCTTTAAAATCTGTGCATCATATGAATATCTATATTATCTATGGTTGCTTAGAGATCTTTGTAGACGGATGAATATATAGATCATTCGCAATTATTTTGAGATCTATGTAGGCAGATGAATAATCTTGATCATTGATTAGTAGCTTTAAAATCTGTGCAGAAGAATGAACAATCTAGATCATCAATCCAGTCACTTTGAGATTTGTGCATTATATTAACAATCTAAATCTTTCATTTGTTGCTTTGAGAGCTGTGCATATGGATGGATGATCTTGGTCATACATTAGTCCTTTGAGATTTGCACATATGGATGAACAAAAAATTTGGAGAACTTGGAGATCTATGCAATTGATGATCTAAATCTTTATCTACCTATATATAGATCTTAAAGCAACCACATGAATGATCTGAATAATTTGTTAGACTGATCTCCAAGTAATCATGTGCATGATCTGGATTATTCATGTATATGCATAGATCTTAAAGTTGAAATAGGCTAAAAAAAAAAAGTATTTTCATCAATTGAAATAGTAGACTAATATCATCTACTGGTTAGAAAGTCCTAACACCGGTTTGGAACAGTTTACCAATATAAAAAATTATTTGACATTTTTTAAAGTCAGGAAGGTGTCTTGAGATTGATCCGAAGCTGAGAGGTATTCTGTAATTTTTTAAATTTTTTTGAAACTTAGAATCCCACTTGCTACTCAAAACCAATGCAACATTTGAGTTTAAATGTCCAACACTGTCTAAGCATATGCTAAGCTAAGCAGTTGTGAAGATTCACATGAAACAATGATGCTAGAAAATATAATATGATAAAAGAGACATTAGCTTCATAACGCTGTTTGAAAGTTTGAATCATGGTATCTCAGCTCTGCGTATCAGTGTGGTTTCCATATTTGGCTGCAGATGAAAAAACCGGGAAAAAGAAGCTCTTGGCTCTCTCCATATGCAATATACATGAGTGCATGCTGGAACACCGAGATCTTTGCGTTACATATGGTCGACAGACAAGTGCAACTCATACATCCCATGGACGCTTTTATGAATGGGTCAAGATCTAAATTTGAAGTATGTATCAAAAGCAGGTGATTAAAAAGTACAGTTAAGTTATAATGTGAATCAAATATTAGTAAATAACTTAAAGTAGTCCGTAAAATCCTACATGATATATGCTAGAAGATTTCTACTTTGGGGAAGGATCAGATCAGGGAGGAAGTTCCATTTTGACGTCTTAAATGCTTAAAATACAACGAGCCCATGTAATTATAAGATGAAAAATTACAATTTTGAAAAAGTTCTTGATGTACATCAAAGAAAATGATCTTGATGGTTTGAAATAATTTATAATTGTCATAAATTACCTAAAATTATTTCATAATTACAGGAACAAAATGTCCACCTTTGTGGTGATCTCTTAAAGGGACGTTAAATAATTACGATAAATGCATTAAAATTTATATAGCTATTCAGGGAGAAATGAATCTTCTGTGGTATTTTGGAGACTTATGAACATACGCGTGCCAAATAGAAGGTTTAATGTAATTGGGGCTAAACTGTCATTTTAATATCCTAGTTAAATATGTGGTCTGATATATGCAATGCATGCAAGAGATGCATAGATTACTCCCAAACATTTAGAGGTGGAGTCCTGCTTTTCTTAGAGAGAGAATCTTAGTAATAGCAAAAGTGGAGTCATGCCCCCAAGGTCCAAGCATTGCCGTAATGTAGAGATGACACATGGCATCTCAGCTAGATGACTTGATTTCTTTTCGAGCACAACCCATTCCATAAGCCCAATGGGTTTCATCCCTCGAAAGAACTAACCAAAAAACTGAGCGAAACCTATCAACAAACATAGATGAGCAAGGGTTCAGGTTACACCTTCCACACGAAAGAATGATTCATCTTCTTTCACGGTGTACGCTATTGGATTGCACAATAACTGGTATGAGATCTGTGCATGCAGATGAAAGAGAGAGTTAGGAGTATATTGAGATCTGTGCGAGACATGATTCATCAGTTGATGTCACGAAAGAAGATCAATCGTTCTTTTGCACCAAAGATATACCCCAAACCCAATGAACAATCCTCTGTTCCACACCACGCGCCCACATCACCAGGTAGGAAGCTCTCTACATGATTTGCGGCCAATCCTATTTAACTCTTGGCCAAACAATTGAATTAGTTTGTGAAGCAAATGACGTAAAGAGAATATCCAAGTAGATCATCTAGGAGGAAGAAGTTCGTGGTCTAGACAGCTGATCTCGTCGAACCGTTTCCTTTCATTGGTGTCACAAAGTACAGCAAGTTTACCTACTAAATTTAACTATTCTATCCCCAAAAATGTCCAATTTACATGTAGACGATAACCTTTTAACTCATGTATGCTCATAATTTAATCCAAAAAAGTCTTTGGCCACAGGAGACAGACGACACAAGGTACTTTTCATAATTCGCAACGCCACTGGGAAATCAGGCAAAGATAATCTCCATAGCTAGGGGTGCTAACTCGTCTGATCAATCCAAGTTCTACAGGTATTCCTGTTGAGGTTTCAGGTCTGAACTTTGCCATACACCAATACATTGAAGGATTGGTTCAGATCCATGTTAGGGTCACAAAACTGTGTAGAGGGTTTAAGCCAGAGATCAGGTTCTAGTATATATAAGATACCCAATATTAAATATTAGGAGTTAATTAAGCTAAAAAATCCATACTTTATGAAGTATATCAATGAAGTATCCGGTACAGGCACACTCAAAGCCTGATATAAATTAGATTTTACCTCTAGTCCAGTATAAATACCCAACATGCCCTGATGCACACTTAAAGTCCAGTATAAATACAGACCAGGCATATGAGCTTTGGTTTAATACCGATATTTTAGTAACAAATTCAATAAATATGTATAGTATTTAATATATTAATTTTTTTATTATTATTATTATGAAAAGCTGGTGTGTACAAGTTGTGCATTTGAAGAATATATCAGATCCATCAATCATCCTGCATTTTATTTGTGGTATCTTATTTATTTTATAGGATAATAGTGAAAAAAAAGCTCACAATCTCAACATTATCTCTAAATAAATTAAGAAATCATACATAAGAATCGTAGCTTTTCATAACTCACTGCTAAATTTGATTTTCTATTAACCAATGATGTGAGACTGTTAACATGCGAAATCCAATCTATAAAATAGTTTGATCTTATAGACAGCATCATCGTGCTAATAATCTTAATGCCAGAGGAATTACCACAAGACATAGAGAAAAGTCATAAACACCTATACCGTGAAATCTATTTTCGACGAAATGAAAAAGACCTATTTGGTAGAATTGTAACCATAGAATATGATCCTAATCAAAATGCATGCTAAAAAAATTAAAAAAGAATTCCATTATAATTAGCTAAGGACACGAAGGAAGAAAATAAATGGATCCAGAAATTACTCATACTCAAAATGGTCCTTCCATTCCTGAGATATTATCTCAACAAATAAATAATTGTAGAAGTAAAGCATTAATACAATTAGCAGCAAACAGCAATTCTGAGTTAATAAAATCAAAAATATATATATATAGTGGGTTAATGCATGTGTACGTATGTATGTACATATATATACATGCATGCATTCAGTAACAAATATGAGTTTTGAGTCATGTATATAAACCTGAAACCCAAACAAACTAGAAGTGTCATCGGTTTGACATCCTACATAGCAGAGAAAAATTGCTGACTGGAACAAGCAACTCAAATTTTCTTCCCAAATTAGTTCCTATCAAGTCCTCGCATACATTTTTTTGCATTTTGGGGTGCCATTTCATCATGCAACATCAATTGACCTATTTCACTGCAGCCGTATGGACTTGTAGTGGTTAATGATGATCAAATACATGAAAAGACCTGATATCTGAATAAATCCAACCATGGGTTTTAATCAAATGAATTGTCTCCAAATATACTTTATAGCTCGTATTATTTCAAGTTTAAGTACCAAGTTAAAGCATTCCATGTGACCAAACAAGTACAGTTTTTCATGTATCCGACCATCCCATCATCAGTCCTTTCTGCCCCTTCATTTCCTAAGGCTGTAAATAGAATCTACGTTTAGAGTAGCACAATGAAAGCTAGCACTTTTATCTGGTAAATTGCTTAAATGAAGAATGCTAATGGCACCCATATAGCTCGCAAGAACAATAACTTCATGTCACCGGTTTCTTCTTCATTGTCCAAAAGGCTGCAAAGTATCGATTCTGCAAGTCAGAAGCAACAATGAGATGTCTGCACCTTACAATAGCGTCGTAAAATACCTGGTCTAAACTTCTACTTCAATAACATAAAAATATAAGTGTTCTCAGAAATTAGAGCACTTCGATCTATGCATGTGTACTTGGCATCCTGATGGGAGTTTAAGTGCAGGGTATTCCTGTCAGCCATACAGTCTAGCTTAAGGGCCACGTAGAATTTCATAATCAAAAACAGGTTGTATAGGTACCAGCTCAGGATATGTGATTTGGCAGAATAAGGAGGCTTGGCTTTGATTATATATGATCATCAAATATGAAGATGTGTTATAGTTCTTAACATTTTCCTCAATTCAGTGTTGATCAAAATATAGGTGTGCTGCAGATTAAGATAATCGTAATATGTCAAATGGATATTGATGAATACAGATCTGCAGTTACCATTTATCAAGGAGCACAAAAATGTGAAAATAAACCAAAACGATAACAGGCTTACTTGCATCATTGATCGAGGATTTGCAGTGTAAGTTGTCTCAATGATTCTCTCTATCTGTCGTTCATGGAACAAATACATGGAAACATGAATCACTGAACTTATCTAAAAGCCATGAAGTTAAAAATTAGTTGTAGCTACCTCCATTTCAAATCCATAATGGAAAGCGACTTTCTTCACATCTTCCAAACTGAGTTCAATGGACATCTCCTGGATGTCAGAGGAGAACAAGTTACAGCTAGCTCATTAATTAAAAAAAAAACAACCCATTATATATCATATCTGCACTTGAAATCATATACACATACATCATCAGGTGAGTATGAGTCTGCAAAGTGATAAAGTAGAGGACCCAAATTTATCCAGACCTGTTAGCATAACAAGAAGTATGAATCATTCATACCTTTAGAAGACAATACTTATTACTTACAGAGAAATGAGGCACAAAAACTATTGGTTAAAAATTTGCATTTGCTTACAAATGATTTGAGAAAAAAGATGGGTAAGGTCCACGAATCTCTGAAAAGTTACTAAATGCAGAAGTTTATTCTAAACAGTTTCAAGAAAACTTACTCCTCCACTTTTGAGAAGTTTTGATATTATTTCAATGTATTCAGCAATGTTATGTGCCGTATCCAGGAAAAAACATGTTACAACAGCATCCCAAAAAGCTGCAAGAACAAATGGAGTGCAGTAATCATATGAAAGAATTTCAGCACAATTATAGTGTTAAAGTACATGAACTGAAGAAAAACTCCTGCTGGATTGCAATTACAGAAATGATACACCTAGTTATCAACTCTTAGTGGAGGAAAACAGATTGCTGCAAGCTTTCAAGTTTTTAATATATAGCATAAGCCATAAGATGCAACTTTTGGATGATTCTTTTTTTTTCTTTTTCTTTTCTTTTTTTTTTTTGGGGTGAGGTGGGGAGACAGAGCATGCCTTGTTGGACCCATGCATATGGGGTCAGCTTTGTGAATCCTCCAGAGATTAATAAGATGACTTCTTGTGTCCATAATTTCAAGTCCCAGTGAAATTACAAGAAGAGTGACAATTGAATTCCTTGCAAGAGTTGCAACCAAAGAAGAGACAACTCTTCAACCCTTCTTTTTTTCCCATCTCTTTTTTAACAACTTGTGGTAACCTCATTATAAAGCTGCACCAACTCTTTAAAGTAAACTTATGAGCAAGGTTCGCCATCTCAATACTGATCCCGTAGTGGTACCATCCTATTATAATATCAGTGCTATTCAGTATGGTACGAGACAATGCACCGAGCGCCAATAATGTACAAGGCAGTATAGCAGAATGGGACTGGTATGATAACCATGCTTACAAGATTCCTGCTGAAAGGTTATGTATAGCTAACATTATACCTGTCTAAATCAACCAGTAGCTTTGGAAATGCATGTTTGATTACTTAAACTTCAATCTAGAATCCCAACACACTACTGATGTCCTAATTTCATGGTCTAAAGCAAAGTTTCAGTTTTCGTTGTGTAGCTATTTTTTAAAGAAGAAAGATTTTCTAAGCATGATCATAGAGCTACTCATAGAATTGTCTTCTTAAAATCTATTCCGATTATACCTTCTTGACTTTCATCATTGTAGACCTCAACAAAGTCACCACCACACATAGAAAAGCCTTCAGTAATTCCTGCACTGTTGGTGATTCAAGGGCAATAGTAACAAGAGGAGAGGATAAGACATGTCAAACAGCAAGGACTAAAAAAGGTAAGGTGTGTTATCGGATACAAACATATGTATAAAAGGAACATAATAAAAGATCAAATATATAGGCAAACACAATAACAATTCTACCCACCATTTTTTTAATACTGATTGGCAATAATATGGATGTCAGACTTTACCTACATTATAAATAATGACAAAATTAACATGAATCATCAAAACATCACATTGTATTGCAAACTGAGAGTGCTTAGGCAATTAATAACATAATGACTTGAGTGATAATATGAAACATTTAAAATACCTAAGAACCCGAAACGAAATGTTTCTAAGTATTCTTTTGTCAATGCATCAAGTAGCCATAAAACAAATGGATTTCAATAAGAAAACATACGTTTTATTTGTGGGATGTATAAATCAAGAATCACATTGTTAACCATGATCAACTTAACTTCCAACACATGAATCGATTCAAATGATCTAGCTTCTTCTAAACCATAAACAAAAGCAAACTATTTATCTTGTTATCAAAAAATGACCAATCTGCCACCACTCAATGCATGATAACATAGTGAAAACAGTCCAAAACATAAACTCTATACTTGCTTGACATTTCAGATGTTGCATATCATCAATGATGAACTAGATTAATTTAGATAATGCATCAGGCATTTGCACCAGTAATATTTAAGGTTTGATCCCCAATTATAATAGTCATAATGAAGCTGCACATTTGACAACATGTAATGCCGAACTGCCTGAACCACTTGGCTTGAGGTGTACTGAAACATACCGCCCCCAAACGAGGATGGTACAACCATTTGGCTTGGGACAGCAACTAAATCAGTGGTTCAGGCCCAAACCGAGTTGAACGACCCATTTTGGCTCGATTCAAGGCGGTTTGGCCCTCCCTTCCCCTTAAATGATTGAGAGGGAGGCAAAGGACTCCCGTGCCTTCTCCACCTCACCTCCCTTATTTTTTTCAACCAAAAAAATCAGGAAAAGGACAAATTTTTGTGGATTTAGCTTAGATACAACCACAAAATAGGTAGAAGGGCCTTCTCCCCTTCCCTCCCCTCTCCCTTTTCTTTTTCATGCCAAAAATCAGCAAAAAATGGAGAAGATGAGGAAAAATCATGCTAGATTTCTGAATTTTGGCATGATTTCATGATATACCGTAGCTCTACAAATGATCTATACAATACAGCCAAAGTAATAATTTTTTGATATATCTATAAATTTATAGATTAAAAATATATATATTCATATTAAAGAATAACAATAAATAAAATAATATACTAAAATTTTCTGCAAATTGGTAGCATGTTTGGGAAATGCATACCTTTCCATCTCAATGCAGTAGTAATTTATCTAAATTTGGGCATGATCATGTGCATAGAGATCTAGGCTCAAATTTAAATGAATTTGAAAACAAGTGATCACTTACACATATCATGGGCTAAGAAAAATATATGTACCACCACTAATAAGGTGCTACGTTGATCCAAATTAAAATTAATTTTTTGGATATTTAATAATTAAATATTATTTTTTATTAAGTATTATATTTTAAATAAAAATAATTAAAGGTTTTAATAATACAAACAATGAATATATAGAAAATTCAAATGGTCTTCTCCAGTAGCGGTGAGCACAACTGGTCTATGTTTGCCCTTATCCACAACAAATAGAGGATCCTCTCATGTAGAAGCACTTGAATGATCTTGCGTATATCCATTACGATCTGCACCTCGAATTAAAGTGTATTGAAGAGGAAGTGGGGCTAAAATATGATAATCCACTTCACAATAACTTTGTATATGATTAAGAGGATCCAAAAATTAGTTGGCTTGAGTGCAATTAGCCACAGCTACAGCAAGATGAGCCAGAATCACCTTTTCAACCAGCCAATTTTATAGCAACAGAAGCTAGGGTAGATACAGAACAACAGACAAAATGACACATGCTATGCTCACATCCAGACAAGTAGTCTCAAAGGTTAGAAAGAAGCCAATCATTACAAGGCTTCATGTCCGAGACAATCTGAGAAAAAGCCACCACAATACTCGATCTACTCAAGGTGATGGGTGCAGTCAATGACAGAGCTAGGCAGATGGAAGCATCCAGAAAAAAGCAGTTCCTCGGGTCAACAAGGAAAGAAAAGAGAGCTACAGTTCCATTAGAAAGAGACAACAAGTCAGTTTACTTGGAGACTAGGGAACTCTTAGATAACCAATTGTCCAGATCATTCCGTAGTACCAATGAAAATGACAATTCTAGCAATGATGCTTCAGGTGACTAGGGAGGTATTGTAGTTGTGGCACTATTAGTATGACTCGGTGCCTAGGACCTTAGATTCACTAGGAGTCTCGATTCATTCATGCCATCAAAGATAGAGACCACAAGGCACAACTTGGTAAAGCCTGCAAGCATATCATTCCATATAGGAGATTCATCAAGGTTGTTCAGAACATGATGCTACTACTGCAAATTACCTCGCACATGGAATAGAATTCCTGCATGTATCTATATCCAAGTCATACACCAAGGCCTATTCCACACAGCTAGACAATGACCCACATGGATATCCTTCATCGCAAGCATCATATTCAAGTGGGTACCATCCTCCACAGCCCCAGTCAACTTACAAGTCAGATTTGGTTGTCACGAAAAAAAATGGCTAGCCCATTACCAGACAGGGATCAGTATTAGGATGGCCATCAGCAGGCACACATTAGGGAATGCAAAAATATGAGGTAGTCCTCTTGGAGGTTTGGAGTAATATCCCAAACCTAGACTATGATCGCGATCCCAATATTTGCGAGGGACATCAATACTCTACAAAATTTTAGATGTCGGTATGTATTTTGTAATTTAAATCCATTAAATCCACTCTATTTGATATATTGTACATATATTCACTTATAAATGGTTTAATTGTACTTCAATTCCATTCCATGAGCAAAGACATTACAATAACGTCAAAATTATAAATTAAACAACCCTAATCATCAAAATAATATGTGAAGAAAAAGACTGAAAATTTTGAAAAAAGAATAAAGAAAATGTCACACTAGTCAGATGACCAATATACCATCCCATACCATGTATCAGTACAGTACCAAATAAGTACCATACTGTACCAATGGCCAACCAATATGGCACTCGATACTAGTTTGGCAATCTTTGTTTGACACAACTATATACAAGCACATATACATATAAATATATACTAGAGACATATGACAGGTGCTCTTCATATTTGACAATGTTGAACATGTTGTTTATTAAATTCTTATAAACCTTCTCTCTTGTTTTTGGGCACAATATGACCACCTCTCTTTCATTGCATTATGAAATGGCAGGTTTTGCCACATATTATCGGTTAATTTGAAGGGTATCACAGAAATTAGACAATGGTAAATTTGAAGGACAAACATAATGCCACAGCAATCCAAACAATCTTCATCCTTTCTGTAATAAATTTGCAGACTATCATCTAGATAAAAGCTTACAGAAAGAATAGTTTGCAATTATGATCAGTTATTACTTAATCATTATGTAATCGATGTGATAATCTCGAAAGTGGATAGCACAACACATGACATTTTTCTTGTTATTGCATTAAAATTTGCAGATTACCATCTAAAGAAAAGCTTATATATAGAATAGTTGGCAATCATGAGTAGTTATTATTTAAACATTATATAATCAATGTGAAAATCTCAAAAGTGGATGGCACAACACTAGGCCTTTTCTCTTGTCATTGTGTTATAATATGTCACACAGGGAACTATGAGTTGTAAAGAATGGTTTTAGCATGATGTAGGGAAAGCATGTTCAAGAATGTGATAATGCAGCCAACTTCTCCTAACGGTATTCTGTTTTCTTGCAATCCTCCCCTTGAAGAACCCACTCATCCCCTATGGTAGATGCTCTTGGTTGCCATCTTCAGACATGGGGGGGTTTGGGGGGAGGGGGGTGGTGGGGGTACAATAAATTAGTGGTTCAGTAAAATGATATATATCAAATTTGCAAGTGAGACTTTTCCTGTGGCAATATTTGACGAAAGGTATGTAACAACTTAATGCAATGATGTAACAAGTTGGGGTTATCAATGCTGATTTGTTCATGTAGTAGTACAGTAGACATGGTACACCCCCTGTATCAACTCACGATTCATTGGACCAAACAATACCTCCATGATGATAGGCATCAAGGCAGTATAGTATAGTTGAACTTTCAAACCTTGGACTCAGGGTTAACTTCAAGATCCATTAGAAGCATCAGACCCTCATGCCTTGGACTCAAGGTAAAGATCTAACACCATGGTCTTTAATTGTACAGCCAGAATTAGGACAATACTTGGAGTGTTATGACATCTGATTTCTTATAGAATAAAGCAGAACCTTTCCATTTTGACAACATTGAAGGGCTAATTTATATTGATAAACATTTCCTCGACATTTAGGCTTTTTCACTTTCCAGCTTTATTCAGTTCTATGCCATTTAATTTAAAAGATTAAGCATCCAATTAGTCAGTTTTTGTCCAACTACTCATGGCTTACTATTAAAGTTTTCAACCTTTTGGATGGGCACCCCAGCATTATTGGCCTCAATATGTTTGAGAGTTCGTGATATTAGCGTGAAAAAGATGAAAAGAGTTGGGAGCATGGAAAGTGTGGAGGAAGTATTGCGATGGTATTTTCTTGAGTTGGTCTTTAATATCATATGGTAGGAAGTGGATCAAGAACCCACCATCCACAAGGTTATGTAAAACTTCAGCTTTGAGCCTTCAGAGTACATCCAACAGTTATTTACTGGGTAGAATCACCACCCTAAATCAATTCCAAATATGGGCTCCTGTAAGCCAAGTGTGCCCTTACAGACAGGATTTTCCACTTTCCACTGTCCAACACAAATAACAGTTAATTTAAACTATGGACAACTCGGCCTTGTAATGGTCCATCCATTTGATGACACATAGTAAATAAGCTTCAAATGTTATCAGCCTTTTGGAACTTGTTTAAGTGTCACATGAATAAAAGAATCTTTTGAGACAAAAGAAAATGAAAGAACAGCTTTTCAAATATTATCCGTCTTTTGGAACTTGTTTAAGTGTCACATAAATAAAAGAGTCTATTGTGACAAAAGAAAATGAAAGAACAGCTGGCTGGTGATGCTGGCAATAAAGTTTCAGGGCACACCAACAATGAAGAAAGTGATGAATAACCAACTGGGCAATGAAGGGCCATAAGCATAGGGGGTTATAAATTCTGAAAGTGGATCAGGCAAAAGGTATGAGGTGCTGGTAGGATATATGGTGAGGAAAAATCCAAAAGACTTGCATTGAATAAAGCCTTGGCTTTTGATGGAAACAAACAGGTCTGAAAATTTCTATAATAAAGACAGAATGAATGGAATAAGGTTGGTTGTTTATGGTTACAACTTATAACGAAGGTAGTCTGAAATTCCAATTAGTAGAGCCTTTCATATTACAACTTTCCATACTTTACTTTCACCTACTTTTTTGAAGCACCATTAGCCCATCAAATGGCATCAATTTTCTTCAGATTCGTAGAGTGATAAAAGCAACATCAAGTATGGGATGAATGATAGGGGGTTCTTGACTAGAAAATGTGGCTAAAACATACTAACAATTATCATGTTCTTCAAAGATTCTTAAAAAAGATAAATAAGTAAAAATTACGCATAGAAAAAAAATTAGATTAACAGTCACACCATTATAAGAGAACTTAATATAGGGTAAGCACCAAATACCTTGCTGGATGAATATCGGGAAATGAAACAGGCCGAAGTTGGTCATTGTCTGAAAGAGAATTACAATTGCTATGGATCCAAGGATAAATCGTCCATTCATTAACCACCTGAGTACTGATAAAAGAGCAAAGAATTTGACTTAACGGGATTGCATAAGCATGAAGAATAAAGAATTACATGATATTTGATTCTGATCTTCTGATTGTCTAGAAGGTTAATAAGATGAAACAACTCGAAAGCAATCCTAATAACCGACTTACTGGTTGAGGATAAAATTTGAGCAGATCATCATATAATATGAGAATTCATTTCCTTGGCTTATGAAACCTGTTCAATGAAGGCAACGAGTGGTAACTACCAAGCAACTAAGTAAGAAAAGTAGTTATTAATTTCTGCTGTAGAATTTTCTGCATACCAAGACATGAAATTTCCAACGCTAGCCTTCCAAGTCCAGCACCAGGAACCAAACAACAAGGAGGCCTACAAAAGTTAAAAAATATAGGTTAAAATAACCACTAATTAATGACAGCAAGGCATTGTTCCTAATTTATATGATAAGTATAGCTGCTCCATTCATATAACATACATGGTAACACGGTCTGCAAGACCGGTATTGGGAATCATATTGGTATTTTACTAGTTCAATAAGGCATTGTACATAACCTGTACCGAGACTTGGTCTCAACACTTTTTTCTCACTTCCAACTATAGTACTGCCTGAACCATACCACAAAGTATGGGGCAGTTCCACTTGGTTCGAACCCGTAGGACTGGCTCAGCTCATATACCAGATAAAACCTTGGTGCCATACTCGGTACCTTACCAGTATGGCCTGAGATGGTTGGCATGGGACAGTAAGGGTTAGGGCGACAGACCTTGCATGGCAGAGTGTTTCAACATAAGATCAATAGGATCTTCGACAATCAGGTGGAAAAAAAATGTAGAGGATAATAAAATAACTGCAAGGAACTCTACATGCTGCCAAATGTTATGCCTAAACAACTAGGAAGTCATGAGAAAGTTGGTCAGAGGTATGATTCGATGAAGATGTTAAAGTATCAATTTATCTATGGCATCACCTCTATTTCAAGAAAACATCATTATATTTCATCTACTTTCTTCCTTGTAAAATTCTCTCTCATACTAATTACGGGATAATGTATGTATTTTCCAGTTTCGAAACTTAAAAATTTTTTGATATTGTGAAGCTCTGTATTCTCTAAAATTTGGTTTGCCATAACATTCCATGCCTTCTTAGTTTTCTTATGATTTTATCTATTCCATACATTTACCTATGATAAAATCGAGGGATCGAAATTCCTTCGAATTCGAAAGTCTTCAAGTCTTATTTTTTCAATAATCCATATTTGTAGCAATGAATCCATATTTTTTATTTTATTGAAATTTCATTTTACAGAATAAATCTAACAGATAAGGTAATAGTTCTCCAAAATTAACAGTGGCTGCTAATGGAAATAGAGTACCTTTCCTTAGATCGATCTGGAAATAGGCGATTAAGCTCTGCAAGGATAGGCTTATAACATTGGTCACGCTCCTTTTGACCCTATGGAATAATAAGAAACAAAAAATTAGAAAAAGAAAAAATCGTTTTGCGATTAGAGGAAAGTTTGTGGGAAATAAAAGGAACCATCCAACTTTGTAGTACATGTCATACTAAAGCCACTAAAAGATAAGTACCTCTGCTGCCCAGTCTCTGACTATGTTCCTTATGATACATCTTACCTGACATAAACAAGAGAGGACAAGACAAAGGCATAAGAAGTATTTAGACATGAGTTGAATTCTCCGAAGAAAACATGCATATAGTGTTCTTTTTGAAAAACAAACAACCAGCAGTCCTAATAGAGATAAGAGTAACTAACAAAATATATGAAGCTCAAATTCCAATAAAAATTTAAAATAGATCAAACAAAATCCTCATGCCAAATGGTACTGGATGGGTTGACAGCAGATGATGCAGTGTCGTTTTGCTTGGTTCAGACCATATGGACCAGTTCAGTTCATATACCGAACCGAACCTCACTACCTTATTGGTACAATACAATATGGTCAGTACAAGGTGGTAGGACTCAATATGGCAGACCTTGCTTTAGAGAGCTAAGAATGTAAATAAAGCACATTCCCAGATGATACACTAAAACAGGAGCCAAAATCATCTGAAAAATTACATGCACTGAACGACGGCATGCCAATAATTTAGTCAAAAAAACTTGTCAGCTACAACGATATGCCCTTAATATAAAAATATTCAAAAAATTCTAAAATTAATTAAATACAACTGGATATTGCAGATCTATATTCGAATACCAAGGCAAGAATTGTTGTCACATGCTCTTCACAAGTACCAACTGTAATTTTTTGTCATTATCTTTAAGGTTATGAATACTTAAATGAAAGTAAAAGAACCAGACAAGGCATAGAATACATGTGGTATGTCAAACAAATGCTACTTTCAAGGGAGCAGCCTTGTCACCACAGCATGATACTATGACCAAGGCTGATGTGATAAATAAAAAAACCATGTGCTTGAGACATTCCAAACCTTATTATTTTTCAACGTTTGCCGAACCGTCCCAAACCAAGAGGTTCAGGATATTCCGAGCCATACCAGCAGCAAACTGGGGCAGTTCGGCCAGGTAAATCAGAACACTGGAGGAGGGACAGGGAAAGAGAGGGAGAGTGAGAGAGAGGAGGGGAGGGAAAGAGCGGACGGCACTGCCAGAGGTCGGTGGTGGCCCACCAAAGTCCCCGAAGGGCCGCAGGGCCTCTGTGACTCAGTGTCACCAGATAGAACGTTTAATCGACAGAGGGGAGAGCGATGGTAATGAAGGGGGGCGCAACTAGCGAAGAAGCCATCGGAGGGCGTCGGGTGGCCATCATGGCCACCAGATGGCGGAAAATGCGCGGACAGAGCAGTGATCACATTTTTTTAAAAAAACCTGTAAAACAAGACCCCCTATTTCATGCCCGTAGTGCCGCAAGCCGCGATTGCACCGTCCAGCGGCCATAACAGCCAACCGAAGGCCCTCCAATGGCCTCTCTGGCGGCTTCCCTCCTTCTTTTTCTTTTCCTTCTCCCCTCTCTCTCTATCTCTTTCTCTCGGACATGATTTGGCAGAGGAAGTGGAGGCCTTAGTAGCCCTCCAAGCATGCCAGTGGCCCGCCTGTGGCCACAGCGACGTCTCCTCTGGCCACCCTCTCCCTCCCCCCTCCCCCTCCCCTCTTTCTCTTTTTTCCTTCTCTCTGGTTCCCTTCTTCTCTTCTATATTGGTTCGTGCCAATCTGGTCTGGTACGGACTCATATCATCAGCCGGCTGCCACAGATCCCGATTTCGGTTCTACAGACCTTGTTATTTTCTATCTTTCCATAGAAAGTCATGTAGTTTGTTGCATATCAATGTGTTTTTCCTTTTACAAGACTTACCAGGTTTCAAAAATCAAAAATAATCATGGTGGTTGAAAGAAGTACAGGCAAATGGTTGATTGTGAGCAGTAAATTTATACTTACTAGAATGTGTCAGCTCATATACCTGAAGGTTAGTATAGGTAAAGAATGGATTAAAGATCCAGAAAGCACTTACATTACAGAATTTTACATCTTCAAAGAGGCCTTTATGGGAATATGTTGGTACAAAAAGGTAACTTCGGATAGAGTACCTTAAGAATTACAAGAAACTAACATAGATTATCATAGTTGCACTATATTTCTAGAAAAGAGGGCAAACCATCAGTACATACAGCTGAAACAAAAGCAGATGATGATATTAATGTAATAATTTGGGCATGAAAAGGGGAGAAAGATATCAATGAAATATCTAATCCATAAAGAGCAAGAAATACAAATCACACAAAGTCAGTTTTGGTGAAAAAATATGCAAATACTATTTAGGCTGTGTTTAAATGTTTTTAGTCTCAAAATCATATGTTTACTCTTTTCCTAGATTTAAAATTTTTGAATTTTGGAAGCTGAGGTTTTATATAAGGCATTACGTTGTTAAATGAAGGAGGCTCAAAAATGGTCAAATGTAAGGAAAGGAAAATGAATTTGAAACATTCTGCCCAAAGTAGAAAATTCGCAAATAACTTAGTTTTAGGACTTTCATGAAATTTCATTACACAAACACAACGCTATTATAAAATTAACAAATGTAATTTCAACAATCATTAAATTTCAGGAAATATCAAAATTTGTTTGCACATGCAAGCAAACCCTTAACATGGAGATGACTTGTCCAATAAACCTTGAAGAAGGGTTACATTCAACATGGAGAAACCGGGAATTGTGAGATTCATACAGCCAAAGTGGTGGTAAGCCATAAGCTTCAAAGGTATGTGCATAGTTAGGCATAAGGACCTCATGATATTCCAATACAATTTTGCAAGCTTATTAGTGAAATTAGATTGATTTAGGATCACTAGCTTATTAGTGAAATTAGATGGCATTAGGAGACTAATATATGGAATGTGATCCTAGACGATGAAGTTGCTTGATGACATGAGTAGAGTGGTCTAATAATTAAAGGTTCAAGCAACACGCAAAATTCTACAAATGATTATCTCATGCTGAGACAAATAAAGGTAGGTTGGCCTCTCCGCTAGTCCCCCTTTGGCTTTAAAGAAACTTCCCCTTGGATCAAATTGGCATATGGGAACTCTCAGTGAAGAACCTAAACCATACTACAAATGTGGAACAAAGATTTAAAGGCTGTGACAAGCAAATGCAATTCATATGAAGAAAATCAATATTTGCAAAGGATTTGATGCTTAGGTAAATCCAAAAGATTTAACATATGAGGTTACCTAGTAGACTCATCACTTTGAGGTGTCTTACAATGCTACATCAAGGTTACTCAAGAGACAGTAGGGTGCAAAAATGAGCGTACAGAAACCTATAGCAAGAGCAATGCGTCTCTAACATCAGACAGATTGCAGGAACTATCAACCTGAAGCCCGTGTTTCTTCATAATAGTCATGCACATATTCATGCAAATACTCCAAACAGAAACCCTCAGCAACCCTTAACACATGCTATTTCCAAACACAAAATAAACAATCCAAACAAGCAACAATTAACACTTAACTGGCCCATAAAATAAAATTTCAAGGATAAAGAAATGCCAGTCCATTACTCCAAAGACCAAATTGGAATATGAAATGCAACTTCAATGGATGTGTTGGGACAATTCAGCTGACCCCTCGATTCCGACTCTTAATCAGCCTCATAAGCACAAAATGCAGACTATCAACCAATTGGCCGACCAACGGTCAGCTATCCTCAACTATCGGCAAACTCCAATTATGATAACTCGGTTAATCTCAGACCAATGACCATCGGCATATCAGAGTTACCGACCGATGCTCATTCGGACTTCCACGACTACCAACATACGATCGACGTACTGTGATTACCGACATATAGTCGGTTTATCTGAAACTGCCAGCGCAGAAAGCGCATAATGGCCAAAACATAATCAGTGGCGGGTATAACCATCCATCCTACGATCATATAATGCCGGAACGAGCGAGATCCACGTGTCTAACCGTTACAGATGGTTACCAACTACTCGCCTATAAAAGAAGGTAAACGAACAGTATTTGGTAAAGTAATTTTGAGCTGATACTCTGCCGCTTTCAATATTCTATCTGCTGTTCACCACTCCCCACTAACTTAAGCATTGGAGGATCCCCGCCGTATACAATTTCGATCAGTGTGAACTTATTTTGTAGGTGCTCTTCTCCAGCGACATGCACAATAGGAGATTGACCGCAACAGATTAGCACGCCAAGAGGGGGCGAATACAAGTAATTATGGCTAAGACCAGAACTCAACATTCTACAAGATCCGCGAGGCAATCTTTCCGCAGGGAAGATATTCCTTCCCCACCTCCATTGGCAGAGCCTATCTCTTCACGTCCTGTAGTCACTACGGATGCATAAATTACTGCTCTACTGCAGCAAATGAAGGTGTTAACAGAGGCAGTCCACAGCCTCCAACAGCAACAGACACAGCAACAGCAGTAACCGCCGGCGGAAGAGCTAGTGGCTCATTTGGTGCCATCCAGGCACAGCCGCCGTCCTCCACGACGTTCACCCTCTTCATCTCCAGAACGACGACCGTCTTGGTGCTCTCACCGAGTCGAGCAACCGTGTTCTCGGCATTCCCATCATGCCGCTCATCCTTCGCGGCGTTCTCCCTCTCCTTCCCATGTACATAGTATCAAGAAGGAGAAGAGGCTGCGTACACTTTCTGCTTCTCCATCTTCGAGTTCTTCAGGAGATTCTATCTCTGGATTTTTTCAGCAACGACGGCTCAACGATTACGAGCGCAAGTTCAAAGAGATCAATCACCAGCTCACCCGACTTCAAATGAAAGATCGGAAGTCCTCCAACGACTACGACTTCTATACTGTCCAACTTCTCTCTCAACGTATCTTGAACGAACCGATTCAGTCTCGATTCAAGATACCGCAGATGGAGCCATACAACGGCTCCATCAACCCAATTGATCATTTGAAGAGCTATAAAGCTCTCATGACGATCCAGAAGGCAACCGATGCTCTCTTATGCATTGACTTCCCAACAACTAGTTAGAAGGCTACTCGAGCCTGATATCTGAGCTTCAGCCAGAGAGCATAAACTCTTTCGAGCAGCTCGAGCATTCTTTCGTGGCCCATTTCAGCACTAGTCGAAAGATGCCACGGACATCAGACAGTCTCTTCTCCATCAAACAGTGCGAGACAGAGACATTGAGGAATTTCATGGCTCGCTTCAACGCAACCACACTAGAGATCAGGGACCTCAATAAAGATATGGCCATATCGGCCATGAAGAGGGGTCTGAGGAATCCAGATTCATTTATTCTCAGGATAAGACTCTCCCTCAGACCTATGCTGAACTCTTGTAGCGCGCATACAAGTATATTCGCACAGAGATAAAAGAAAAAGATCAGAAAAAGAAGTAAAATAAAAGTAAAGCTCCGACTGAACCAAGTTGGCCAACAACCAACAAACGAGCTTCACCCCGTCGACGGAGTCTAAGACCGAACAACTATGATAGGTATGACTCCTATACTCCTCTTTCTGCTCCTCGTGTACAGATCTTGATAGAGATCGAAGGAGAGGAGTATCTTCGACATCCCCCGCCAATGAAAGCACCGTCGAGTCGAAAAAAGAAATACTATCGATTTCATCATGATCACGATATCGAACAGTGTATTCAACTCAGGAACGAAATAGAGGCCCTGATTCGACATGGCTACCTCAAAAAATTTCGACAAGATCATCCGACTCAACCTCCCACCAACCAACAACCTTAGCCACAAGCCAAAGAAACGATCAACAATCGACAAACGACGGGAGTGATTAACATGATCTTTGGACGATCGAAGGACTGAAGGGCAACTTTCGAAGAAGAGTCGGTAAAGAAACGACGACTAGACAATGTAATCTTTTTTTCGAAAGATGATGTTCGGAGAATGCAAACTCTCCATGATGATGCTGTCATCGTTTCAACAACGATAGCAAATTATGATGTAAAAAGAATTTTAGTTGCTAATGGAAGTTCATCCGATGTTCTCTTTTACTCAACTTTCTTCCGAATGCGACTACCGACTGATCAACTTAGAAGAATCTCGACGCCATTAGTCGATTTTACTGAACAGGCAGTTACGGTGGAAGGAGAAATTACTCTCCCTTTAATAGCGAGAATAGATCCACAACAAAGTACTGTTCTCCTGACATTCACAGTCGTCTGAGTTCTATCGACCTACAATACCATACTTGGACGATCTGGACTTAATACCTTGAGAGCAGTAATTTCAACATACCATTTATTGGTCCGATTTCCAACAAAAAACGAAATCGGAGAAATGCATGGAGATCAACAACTTGCTCGACGTTGCTTTATGGTCTCTACAAAGAATAATCAATCTGAAGACTTTGTCTGTTGATAAATTGGACCAAAGAAAAGATAAAGAAAGAGGTGAACCAGCCGAGCAACTGGTTTCTATCCCGTTAAAAGAAAAATATCCTAAAAAGACGGTCCAAATTAAATCATAATTGTCTGATCTGGAGTGGCAACAACTGGTGAATCTACTGAGAGCAAACACCGATATTTTTGCCTGATCGGCAATCGATATGCCAAAAATTCCTCCGAAAGTAATAATCCACCGGCTGAATATTGATTCTAAAGTTAGACCGATGAGACAAAAGAAAAAAACTTTTACTCCTGAAGGACAGAAGGTCATCGACGAAGAGATCGACAAACTTCTCACGGTTGGCTTCATCAGAAAAGCCAATTATCCTGATTGGCTCGTTAATGTAGTGATAGTGAGAAAAGTTAATGGAAAATGAAGAATCTACATCGACTATACAAATTTAAATGAAGCTTGTCCGAAAGATAATTTTTCTTTGCCAAAGATCGATCAACTAGTTGATGTGACTTCGGGACACCGACTTTTAAGCTTCATGGACACCTTTGCAGGCTATAACCAGATGCGGATAGCACCCAAAGATGAGGAGCACACTGCTTTCATAACCGACAAAGGCATCTACTGTTACAAAGTAATGCCATTCGGTTTAAAAAAAACCGCAGCTAGTTATCAACAGCTAGTCAACAAATTGTTCAAAGCACAAATTGGACGAAACATGAAAGTTTATGTGGATGATATGCTGGTGAAAAGCCCTCAAACTTCTGATCATGTTCGGAACCTGAAAAAAACTTTCGACACACTTCGACGACATCAGATGAAATTGAATCTGACTAAATGTGCATTCGGAGTAACTTCCAAAAAATTCTTTGAATTCTTTGTGTCACAATAAGGAATTGAAGCTAATTTTAAGAAAATTAAGGCTATCATTAATATGAAGCATACAAGCTCCAAGAAATAGATACAACTTAATGGAAGGATCGCCATATTCAGCCGATTCATCTCAAGGTCGACAAAAAGATATTTACCCTCTTTCAAGATCTTGAGACAAACAAAAGACTTTCATGGTCGGACGAGTGCCGACAATCCTTTGAAGATCTAAAAAGATATTTGGCATCTCCACCATTACTTACAAAACCAAAAGTCGAAGAAACTTTGTATCTCTATCTGGCGACTTCGACAGAAGCAGTTAGTTCAATACTCGTCCAAAAGGATGAAAATCGAATTCAACGGCCAATTTACTACACCAGCAAGGTGCTTAATAATGCTGAAATAAAATATTCAAGAGCGGAGAAGATGATCTACGCTCTAATCATATCATCACAACGACTTCGTCCATACTTCCAAGCACATCCTATAGTCATCTTGACAGACCAGCCGTTGAAGGTAATTTTATACCAACCTAATACTTCAGATCGAATGACGAAATCGGCAATAAAACTCAACGAATTTGATATTCAATATCACCCGCGACCGTCAATGAAGGCACAAATTTTGGCCGATTTCATCGCCGAGTATACCATATCTGACAATAATCCTGATGATGGACCCAACGACAAATTAAAGCAAGATAAAACTCCTAAGGCTGACTTAACATCAATGTGGGTGCTACATATTGATGAAATATCCAATGCACAAGGCAGTGGAGCCGGTCTCATCCTCATCAATTTCGAAGGAATTGTAATCGAATATGCTCTTCGATTTAATTTTGAAGCTTCAAATAATCAAATCGAGTATGAAGCTCTCCTAATCGGCCAAAAGATTGCCAAAGAACTTGACATTGACAATCTGAAGATTTTTACCAACTCGCAGTTGATTACCGGATAAGTTAAGGACGGTTTGAAGCCCAAAACCCCGTTATGATGAAGTATCTTCAGAAAGTGAAAGATCTTACATCGACTCTAAAATATTTTGAAATCTCTCACATTCCAAGAACAGAAAATGCTCGAGCTGATACGCTTTCTCGACTCGCAACCACGTCATTCGCTCGATCGAACATTCATCGAATGTCTTGAGCAATCGAGCATTAATAAAGTCGAAAAAGTGTTACAAATCAATGATGAGCCATGCTGGATGGACCCGATCATCTAATATTTGACTGATGGAATTCTACCTGCAGATCCCTCAGAAGCCAAACGACTACGATGGATGGCCTCGCAATATATTTTAATGAATGAATCATTTTATAAAAGATCATTCTCTTTCCTTACTGAAATGTTTGAGACCAGCGGATGCCGACTATGCACTCTGAGAAGTTTATGAAAGGATTTGTGAAAATCACTTGGAGAGCAAATCTTTGGCTTATAAATTTTACGATAAGAATATTATTGGTCCACCATGAAAAAAAATACAGCTGAACTTGTCCGAAGATGTGAACCATGTCAGAAGTATGCTAACAAACAACATCAACCGGCCAGTCAGCTGACATCAATTGTTGCACCATGACCCTTCGCACAATGAAGAATCGACATACTTGATCCTTTCCCTCCGACATCCGATCAAAAAAAATTTATAGTCGTTACTATTGATTACTTTACCAAATGGGTAGAAACTGAACCCTTGACACAGATTACTAAAAATAAGATGGAAGATTTCATTCAGAAGTCAATCATATACAGATTCGGTCTACCACATACCATCATCACCGATAATGATCGATAATTCGACAATCAGAACTTCAAAGAGTTTTGTGCGAAATTTCATATTACGCACAAACTCACATCAATCGGCCATCCACAGTCCAACGGTGAAGTGAAAGTAACAAACCAAACAATCCTACATGGTCTCAAGATCAGACTGAATGAAGCTAAAGACCTCTGGATGGAAGAATTATATTCGATCTTATGGGCATATCGGACAACTCGTATACCAACAGGAGAATCACCATTCAATCTAGCCTATGAGACAGGCGATGATTCCACTTAAAATCGGATTACCATCAGCAAGAGTGGAATAGCATAATGAGCAGAGCAATTCTAAATATCAGAGAGCCGACCTAGATTTACTTCTGGAAGTCCAACAGCAAGCTCAAGTTCGGATGGCAACATATCGACAGAGAGTAGTCCGATATTACAATACAACAGTCAAGCTGAAAGTCTTTCCTCCAGGGGACTTGGTCTTAAAAAAGCAGAAGTTTCAAAACCTTTGGACCAAAAAAAATTATCTTCAAACTGGGAATGACCCTACAGAGTAACCGAGACACTTCGACTGGGCGCCTATCGGCTAAAAACTCTACATGGAATGATTATACCTCGAACTTGGAATGCCGATCACTTAAAGATGTACTATCAATAAAGTCGATTACATGTATGTTCACATATATACTAGATCTTGAAATCTTCAATCAACTACAAATTATCAACAAAATGGCATCAAACCGACAAGTAATCAATCAACTTGTACCGACTGTATCTCGATTTTCACTGTAAAAACTGACTTAAGTCAAACGATGACATCGAATCAATAAATAATCGATCAACTTATACCGACTATATCTCGATTTTTCACTATAAAAATCGATTTAAATCGAATGACTATTCATGCTGACTTAGCTTTAGCTAAGCAGAACATTACACCGACTCGACTCCGATCAAGTGAAAAATACACCGACTTGACTACGATTAGTCGAAGGATATTCGACTTACCATCGTCTATCAAATATCTAAATATATCGGTTTGACTACGATCAGTCGAAGGATATTTGACTTATCACCGTCTATCAAATATCTAAAAGATATATAAGCTATGTCGACTGACACCCAACTAGCGGACGAACTCTACTACATTTATTACTGGACATTCAATTCACCGATGGATAATCGATTGTCCGACTGTTATTCCATAACATTAATAAAACAAGTACAAAAAGAAAGATTCCATACTTGAAAAGTTTCTTTCCATTTATTGAAAAAGGAAAATTACAAAATTGGATCCAAGATCCGATTACAAAAGTGGACTTTGTCCGATTACAAAAAAAAAAAGGTATTGCACCGATCACCAATCGGCTTCTTCATCACCTTGCTCCGGTATAACTTTGGTGGTTGGAGTAGATTCTGGTACAGCTGATGCAGCCGGTGCATCTCCTTCAATCGGCACGGCAATCTCCTCAGCAACCTCTTCTCCCGAACTAAGAGGAACGACGCTGCTCATGTCCAGGTTCGGATACAATTTTTCAACTGCATCTCTGCCGTCCTCGTATCCGATGCAGTAAAAGGCAAATCTGCCCTCAAGAATTTCATCCTTGAATTCTTATGAATCCTTTAAATTCTCGATAGCCAAACTCAGAGCGCCTCTTGCCGACTCAGCTTCTGCCTTTACGAAGGCTGACTCTGCATCGGCCAGTGCCAGCCTCTCCATGGTGGCCCGATGCCTTCCACGCCCCGCTTCAAGCTCCTCGATGCATCCATCTCTTTCTGGAGCTGATTGATGGAATGCTTCTTGCTCTTGATCCGAGATCCAAGAGACGCGATGCTCTGACGAGCCGACTCAAGTTCGGCTTTGGAGGATTGTAGGTCGGCCATCAAACGGGAGATCTCTTCTTGGAGCATTTTCTCCCATTCAGTTGCCGTCTGAAGCTGTTTAACGATAGTAGTCTTTTCGGCATTGGCGGCCGCCACTTTGTCCATCTATGCCCGACGAAGATCGACGATTTTTCGATATCCGCTCTTTAGAGCGTACATATCATGCGTCCACTGAAAGAAAAAGACAAGTCAGATCAAAAAAAAAGAGAGGAATGTCGAAATTTACCCCAAGTATCATCGAATAAAATGAAGAAAATATTTCGAACACTGTCCGATTTCTCTTGTTCTCCCTATGAGTCGGGAAAAGTACAGCTTCGATAAGTCGTCTAGCCAATGACGGATTGGCCAAAGCCGACTCACTGATAGAGATTCGGATGTCAAAGAGGATGGCGAGGCCCGCAAACGACCCGTCATCGGCAAAAGTAGCCGGTGCCTTTCCCCGATCCCCAATCGGCGGTCATGCGCTTGAGACCGCCATAAAATCGATGCTTGACTGCGTCCGAGATCACTCCGCTGGAGGAACAGCTGGCGCAGTAGCAGATTGTTCTGGTTCGGTTGCGACTTTTGATTCGATCCAAACCTCCATTGATGGAGCCGCTGATGGTTCTACCGTGGTATCTTCGTCTCTCGCCGTCCCGACTCTAGCTGACGGTACTTCAATCGAAGGAAGCATTGTCGGAGCCGACAACGCTATAACCGACTCGGGAGCTGTCACCGATGGATCATCGAGTTCCCTTACCGGTACTGACTGGGAATCAATCCGACTTTTTCTCGATGGTCGGGAGGATCCAGCGTCGGTCGTTGCCCTCTTCTTAGCAGCGTGTAGATGGATGCCAACAGTCGAAACTCGTGCTCTCATCCACATAGCTACAATCAAAAGACAGTTCCGTACAAAATTCAGAAACAAACAAAAAGAAAAGTGACGTGACCAGCTATGCTATACCTAAAGAAGTTATCAAACTAAATCCGGCATCATAGAGAGTCTGCTCTGTCATCAGCTCTCATTGCGGTGGAACTTCCATATCTTTAAGTCGAAGAAAATCTTTCCGATCGATGGTATCAACCCAACTATGCTCGTTGGGGTTGGTTCTCGGATCACCCCAGCGTGAAGGAAAATCCCAAAGAGATGAAAAAATGAAGAAAAATTGATTCTTCCACCCATGAATGGACGATGGAATAGCGGAGATGAAAAAAGACCCTTCCTTGGATTGAAAAACCACCAATCTTTGACCTTGGGATGAGAACGAAGAACAAAAATCTCGAAAAAGAGAAGGGTGAGGATTGGTTAGGATAAGACGACACAATAAGGCGGAGCTGATAATCAGCCAGATGGAGTTCGGAACTAGCTGAACGGGACAAAGATCGTAATAATCAAGAAGTTCCGGACGAACCTCGAAATCGAAAATTGAAAACCGGCCCGAAGGTCCTCGACATAGAATGCAACCTGATCCGGAGAAAGAGAGTTCACCCGACCGTCTGGATCAGGAGCAGAAAGCTGATATTGCTCCAAGATACAATACTATTCCCGTAGCCGTTCGATTTGGGCCCGACAAGAAAGAGACTCATCTCCGGATCCGAAGGAGAATCGTCGACCGAATTCTCCGATCGACTATTCCGAGAAGATGAAGCTTTCGTTTTCTTACTTGCCATTGGAAATAAAAAAAATCTAAAAGAAAAAGAACAAAAACCTAAGAGGAATGAGAACTCAACCTGAAACTAAGGATGATGCGAAGAACAGAGAAACTTTGAAAGCTCCTAACACTGGGGCAAAACCTTCTGTTGTAGAGGAGGATGATGAATGCAAAAACAGAAAGTCCAAATGAAAGCGACTTTATATATATAGGACCCCTCAACGGTCCGGATGAAGTTATTCAAATCAGGATTTTTTCAGATGTCGATATGTGGCTACATCAAGACCAACCATTGATCGGACGGTTCGACGCACCTACTCCCAGATCACTCCACCTCACCATTATCCGCGTGAAAGGCATAAAACCAATGACATCTGGACACATGGTCAAAATCTACTAGTCAGAATCAAATCGTCCAGATTCCGAGGACACCGAATTACCGTCCCGAAACGACACCCCAACGATGATCTCACAGTTATTGAAATAACAAAATGACTGGAGATCTTACGTATTTCGAAAAATCATTATGCCTGCAGCCGAATCAGAGCTCGAGACAACATGTGGCAACTCCCTTCGTCCAACCACGTGATGACACACGTGAGACCATCTTGGACTTGAGAGTGGGGGGCAACTGTTGGGACAATTCAGCCGACCCCCCAATTCCGATTCTTAATCAGCCTCATAAGCACAAAATACCGACTATTAATCAGTTGGCCAACCCACGGTCGGCTATCCTCAACCATTAGCAAACTCTAATTATGATAACTCGATTAATCTCAGATCAATGACCATCGACATATCAGAGTTATCGACCAATGTTCATTCGGACTTTCACGACTATCAACATACAATCGATATACTGTGATTACCGACATATAGTCAGCTTATCTGAAACTGCCAGTGCAGAAAACGCATAATGATCAGAACATGATCAGTGACGGATATAATCATCCATCTCACGATCATATAATGCCGGAACGAGTAGGATCCACGTGTCTAACCGTTACAGACGGTTACCAACTACTTGTCTATAAAAAAAAATAAACGAATAGCATTTGATAAGACAATTCTGGGCTAATATTCTGCCGTTTTCAATATTCTATCCGCTGTTCACCACTCTCCACTGACTTAAGCATCGAAAAATCCCCATCAGACACAATTCCGGTTAGTGTGGACTTCTTTTGCATGTGCTCTTCTCCGATGACGGACGCAATAGGAGATTGGCCACAACAGGATGATCAACCAAAAACTAACTAAAATGAATGTCATAAAACCGCAGATCTAGCATGGAACAGAGTGGGGAGGTAAATGATGATGATCTTAGTAAACTAGAACTTACTACATAGTGACAAGGTGCTGGCAGCAGAGACTCACAGAAAATACTATCATACAACATGATAGATATCTATGTTACATAGGGCTGCACCTACCTCAAGCAGGTTAGATTGGGTTGAGGGAACTAACCAAACCAATCTCTAAATCTCTCAATCCTAACCCAACCCATCCCAGTCCTAGGTAGGGAATTCTCTAACCCAACCCCAACCCATCTTAAGCTAACTTTGATTTCGGTAAGGTTAGCCTAGTCAAGTTGGGTCAGTCAGCTTGAATTCCGTTGTACCATGTTAATTGGATTAAATCAGGTTCAGTTAGGAATTCTAAATAAGGAAAAGGTTTAGAGCATTCTTATTGGATTAATATTGGTTGAATTGAGACCTCAATCATTCAAAAATTTCAATGCTACACTTACATATAATTTAACAAGATTGGAGATATAACTATATAAACATATAAATAATCAATACAAATAAATCTATAAATTAGAAATATAAATACGAATTATTTATTCATTTATATATTGTGTCAAGACAGGTCAGGTTAAGTCAAGTTAAGTTGGTTCGGGGTGGATCAGGGACAGATTTGCGTTGGTTTGAAGAACAATCCTAATCCAACCCTATTAAGGTTGAGTTGCAATTTTTGAGCCAAGCCCAACCCAAATTTATAAAAACACAACCCAACCCTACTTAATAAGTGGGTTGGGTAGGCAGGTTCAAGGTGCCCAAACCAAGTTGCATGTTTAGTGTCGCAAGGATTCAGGCTTGTGTGACAGGTGCAGATATATGTCCAAGTTTTAGATCCTTTCAATATCTGATGTTTGTTTCATACACAGTTGTGCCCAAGTGCCATACCAAAGTTTGTTTTTAAGTGTCATGGGGGTACTTTGGGCTAAATCAAAGTATCTAGCCAACACAGCTAGGCATATCATATGGAATTATGGATCAAAGTGTTTGGCTAATAAATAGAGAGTGTGTAAGGACAGGAAATGTAGGAAAAATGAAGGATATTAATGAGGATGTTTGGTACAATGGTGGAGACAGAGAGCTTTAAATGAAGCCCAAGAATGCTTCAAAAAGGGTCTCAAGTTTAAGTCCATTAAATGATATCATCTATAAAAACAAAAGATGAGAGAGGTGCATGTGTGGAGGCAGCTACTATCATGAACAAGAGAGGCAAAAATGGGGCTTAAGTTTATGTCAACTTAGGGAGGCAATGCGAAAGGATACAAAACTTGGCCTAGCTATTCATTTAGCAATTATAAGGAAAAAATGATGCCAGTAAAGGATAATAAGTTCAGACCCAAGTGGATGGGCATAGGATATCTTAAGAACATAGTTGATTAGGTGTTGATTATAGAAATTGCAAGCTAAAAAAAGGCAGTACGATTATTGCAATAGTGAAGGAATGATATTGTATGGGTTAGTTTGCTTTCTTGTTCCACTTGCAAATACATTACATTGTCCACTTGCCTTGGTGTTGCTTTCTTTCTTGTTAAAATGCCTCATCATTGAAATGGTTTTGGTCATAAATAGGGGATGTAATTTCTTGGCCAACAACTAATCTTAGCAAATCCTACCCACGTCCACTCAGTATTGTAAGCCCAGAATGCTGAAGTACCTCATAGAAGACTCACATTACATCTCATGACCAACTTTAAAAAATTATGAACGTTATGAGTAAGAGTTTGCTCCACAGCATAACCCTCCGTACTCTTATGGTGTTATCAAGAAAATATACTCCATTTACATGTTACTCTTGAAACATATAGAAATCCTTTTAATTAAATAAGTGCACAGCAGCTACATTGTTCAAAAATAATGCATAGCACAGAAATCATACCTTGTCAACATCAACTAGAGGGACATTCAACTCCAATGATGAGTCCATCAAATCACATGGTGAAGTAACCTAAAATATGTAAAACACTAATATAAAATACAAGGAAAGAAAATTATGTACTACCATAGTACAATTATCCTACAGCAAATTATAATCTGTACAACTCAGCATGACCAGAATTTCCACTTCCGACATAAACTTCAGAAAGACGGTGCGACATGGACAAAGAGCTGCCACTCAGCACCCAGGAAAAGCAAGCAGATGCTTGCACGAAGAACTTTAAGCTGATGGATCAATAATGGAAAAATGTACAATAGTTTAAATTACAGATAGAAGTAGAACCATCTTACATTTCCATTATCAGTAGAATCATGGCAGCATGAAGCTGGACCACCATTAACCTTCATGTCATCTCCACTACTACACGATTCTGTATGGTGTTCGGATGAAAAAGATCTGTCTGCAACAGAGTTGCACTGATTTTCTGGATGGATCTCCTGTTCGTATCCACAGAAGTCAAATTTCTAAATGAAATGGTATTGAAGATTCCCGACGGTAAGCTGTACCTGGCAGCCTTTTCCAGAAACCATGTACTAGAATTTCACGGAACATGAAGTATTCTAGATGATTCATATGTAGTACCTTTTTTTCATTGCTGCTTTTCCGAGAGCTATGAGTTACATCATTCCCTCTGCAGAAATTAGATGACCTAAGCCCAGAAATAATGCTTCCAGCAGCTGAAACAGGTTGCCCTGCACAAATATCTCTCTCTTGAGAGTTGGAAGAGACTTCTGTTTGAATATGATCTTCAGAGACATTCTTTAAGTTCCCATGTTCATCAATATCTATATCCTGGCTCATGTCAAAAGGAGGTTCAAATGCCTGTAAAATCATATTGGAGCAATAATCACAGAGGAAGCGTTACTGTTTCAGCCTTTGGCAGAGCTCAGTAAGTACTTGAATATGATTCCAACAGCTCTTTTATCGAGAGAACCATCCAGAATCTAGCAAATATTCTCTCAAGTTGAGGATGATAAACATCAATCATGGTTAATGAAATATGTCTGGTTAGTCAGAGGAAAAATGATAGAAAGATTTACCTGAAGCATGCTCATAATAAAATGTGTGTTCACAGATATGCACCTGCAAAGATAACCAACCGGTCAAGATCTGCCTCTGTGTTCATGTTCCCCAAGAAATATCACATGCATAAGCACAAAGATACTGCATCGTAAAAGATGTAACCGACAGTCTTTCTTCATACTTGTTTAATTCAAGTAATATGATAAAAGAAGTTTAAACAAAACTTGATCAGAAATGATCATGAAGCATGTCAATTTCAAATAATAGCATGTTTTTCCATGTATGCATATGTTATACCAGATTGTTACAACCATCCAACTTGGACAAGGGTTACCGGTTTACGAAGTTTTCCAACTCATAAGTTCTAAAGAATCCAGTAAAAGCATCATCATCAGGAGAAGAATTAATGCTCGAATGAGTATCAAAGGAAAAATAACAAGCCCCCATGAAAAAAAAATAAAGCATATCACATGCCATTTAAATGAAAGGCATATGCATATCATCATTTTGATTACGTCAAAATTTAACATAAGGAACATGGATGACTATAACTGTAAAATATAATGTTATTTAAAAAGCCAAGATGGTTGTAGGTGCTTTTAACTAGACTTCCCTACGGTTTCAACTTACTTAAAAATAGTGATATAATTGATTTTAAGTAATATAATTGATCTTTGATACAATCCATAAGAATTTGAATCAGTGAGATGAAAGTTTTAAAGCATGGATGTTTGCCTCAGCCACAAGAATAGAAGAGGAACCACCGCAGCATCAATAGTTACATCATGACTAAAGAGCATGAGGGCACAAGTGTTAAAGGATACCAGCTGTGGCTAAAGACTAAATTCTTGCACATCAACTTTCATTATCTTAACATGCATGACATATATACATGTATGAATGTAAAAACATGCACACTTTACATTTCAGGCTGAACCACCAAAATCAGAAAGTAATACTAAACTAATTTATTTTGCAGATTACCTCATATAGTTAGGATCAATGTTCACTATCTCGGGACCAAACCCTGTATGGGTATTATCCTATTACAGTGTTAGTAAGCATTACAGTATGGTAAGATTTGTCATATGGAGTGTTGAGATGGTACGGTACAGCATATCAGTTCAGTACCGGTATGGTATGATACTGATCGATACGGCAAGCCTTGGTTAGAATATTAAATTATGTTCTTGATCTAGTCATTTGAGCATGAAAAGACTATATAGATGCATCTCTATAGGCTATGGCACCAGCATAACCTTCAAAGCTTAAATAGAAATAGAAGGATGGATGACAAAAAACTAATAAGACTATAAATTGTTTATGTTTTCCACACTCTAGATGCCATAGGAAGGAGAATGGGAGCAAAAATTCAAGCAGCCTCAAAGACCATACTTTACACCATAACTCACTTCTTTACCCACATAAAAAAGGGGGGGGGGGGGCAGGGGAGAGAGAGAGAGAGAGAGAGGATCTGCATCTTCCATGTACAATAAGTCCTAAGAAGAACTTTGCATGTTCAGTGGCTAGAATCTGTTGTTTGGGTTCCAAATTGGCATGGAGGCTGCTTCCCTCCAACTTCTTGATACCATTACAAAACCCCCCTCCCCCCCACCTTCTTTTTACCCACTCCACTCCCCAAATACCCACAACAGCCTTCACCTGACCGATTTTTATCACTATAGAACCATTCTATTATTTAAAAAAAAAAAAAAAAATCTTGCACAAACGCTTTGTGTAACCTTGCTACCTAATATTATGAATGAACCACTTCATGCTTCCAGATACAAAGACATTTATGTATTATTAATCATGTCCTAATTTTGTTTGCAAATTAGAAGCCACATTCTGGTTCTCTCTAAGTAGTCGATCCAAAGCTTAAAACCTCTAACAATACATATAAAAGGGCGTCTCAATACACAAGAATCCTGCCACTACAGAGTCTATGGAGGGTCAGATGTATGCAGCCTTACCCCTGCATGCAGAGAGCTTGTTTCCATGTTTCAAACGTGTAACACTCAGGCCTGCCCTCTCATCTAGCAATGCATATATCATGCATTAAACATAGTGTCTAATAAGCTCCAACTAATATATGAAGTTCCATTCATGTTCACATCCTATAGGTTGTAAGCTACATTTTTACAGCCTACTTAAATGGATATCAGAGATCCTAAATTTAAAGATTTGAAAGATCAAAATCCTGCAGTCAAGTTGATTCAAAGATGGGTGGATGTGGCTAACTTTGCACTTGGCATTTAAGATATTGATACTGATGGGAAAGGATCATATCGATGGTTTATATGGTTTTATAAATATATAGCAAAAAGGATTTGAAAGATCATGATCCTACAGTCAAGTTAATTCAAACATAGGGTTGATGTGGCTAATTTTGCACTTGGTGCTTAAGAAATTGATATTAATTTAGATAAAAAAGAATCATATATAAAGTCTACACGGTCTTATAAAAGGATATAGCAAAATATAAAGTTTGTAGGGTTTTCCAAGCATATAAAGTTTCGCAATCTAACTAAAAGTAATTTATAGGAGAGGGGTTATTAACATAGGTGTCCTCTATTGGTGATTGCATTGGGTTTGTCTCTTGTCCCTAACTTGCATTAAAGAAAGAGTTTATAAGCCTTGAGCCTTGTCAACCCATGGCTCATCTTGGATGTGGACTAATCATATACAACATATTAAATGAATGAATTCACCAACATGAAAAGCTAATTAATCAACAGAGAAGTGAGAAGAACAACTAGAAGTCTAGAATTATAACAAAATTAGCAATAGTTAACAAATACATAATACATAAACACACGAATACCAGAATCAGACGTTATTTACTTATTCAGATTGAAACTCAAATCAAACATTATTTACCTGAGATCAGAGCTTGGTGCAAGAGCTAATTTATGTATGCAATCAAGAAACACTTAAGGAAGCAGGTGCGTGAACAAATTCCTGGAGAAATTATAAAGTGAAGCAACACCTTATGTATGAGTCTCTATTACCATAAATTGAACTAGTAAGTCTAGAGTAACCAGCATCTATCCAAATCTACTTTCTCTCTCTTTTAACAGTTTGTCAAAATCTTCTTTTCTTTCTACATCACCTAACATGAGGGCGCACACAGCCCACTGAGAAGCAAAACCAGTATCTAGAGGTGCCACCCTGAAAATACCTACTTCCTCATAATCATAAACACACCACCAAGGAGTTCCTTCAAGCCATTTACTTTTAGACTCTAAATATCCTAAAAGCAATTTCCACAAAAACACTATGAAAATAGGGATCCTCATGCGAGTAACAAAATAATATACATCATATCTCTCCAATACAAAAGGAGCATCTTTCTTTAGTTTAACAAACTTGGATATAGAACCTCAACAAGCTTATTGTAATTATAAGCATTTTCATCCCCATCACTTCCTCATTTTACACTTCTTGGTTATCTTCACCACAAAACCATCACCAATTAGTAGGAAGCACTGAAGCACAAGGTTGTGATCAAGGTTTCAAATACCACTCAAAAGGGACTTTATGAATGGTACAGAACCATTCTAGTATGTTTCTGTCACTAATACACGCTATGGCAATACAGGATGCGGTCTCACACCATGTGTCAGTGCACAACACTGTATTGTTCCAGCAAAAAATCAGTACAAGGCCCGGTACTGCTATTTGAAACCTTGGCTTTGAATGGTGGCAAGCCAACATGTGCCCTAGGTATGCACATCCACTCTAGAGTTCCAAATGCCAAGCCCACCTGAGAAAGGGAGCCACATCCACAAGACAATACTGATCACTTTATGATTTGATAGTGCTATGATATAGCGATCATGTACATTAAATGCATAACTAGTCATTAATGATCCATGCCCTTCCAAAATAAAAACTGAACACCAATAGATAAGAAAAAGTTTGTGTGATATTTACGAACTTAGAAATACAGAATGTCTTTGAGTTCCAAAACACGGCATTACATATGTAATCTCCATTTCATATTTTGACAATTGTATTAAGTATATAATCTCCAATTCACATTGAGACAATACAGCGACCAGTCTAGAAAGCATGTGAACATATTCCTGCCATGAAGATAAGCTGGCAGGCTTCTTTCAAAATCTTTTGGTACTTTTTTGTGACAAAGGTTATAATGACCAAACACCACATTAAATTTCTTTGCACATTGGATTCTGGATTATGATATGAACAATGTTAATCTGAAAATTAACTTACCATCTAAGTCTTCGGAATTTTGAAGGAAGATGAGAGAGAAGACCCTGCATAACAAGCATGAGAAAATAAATACATAGTTGCAGTTACATAACACAGAATCAGCTCCTTATGATTGCCAACAGCTAGATTGATTACAATGAATGCAACAAAATGCAAAAACCCAGTGGCAGAAGATAGCAGCATCAATAAACCAATGTAGGATTAGAATATCCGCTATTTCATGCAGTAAAATGCTTTAATTAATCCATGGAAAACTGACAAAAGGACAACAAAGGTTAATGGAAAATTGAAGGGGGGACAAATCAAAGTTATCTGATGTGGAAAACACTCACCTTATGGGCAGGTGAAAGTTTTTTAAATGATCTTTCATATCTTCTAACATCCGCCTCAGCAGCATCAGGATAACTGAAAATATGTTATAGTAAAGGGGGCAAAAAAGGAAACAGAGATCAATAAAGATGATGATGCTTAAAGACTATATTCCAAAGAATACACTACATATTCATCAAAACAAAAGGAGAACATAAATAAAAACAACCTTTACAACAAAAAAAAAAAAAAAAGCCCCACTGGAGACCAACCGTATAAATTTAAGAAACTGACATCATGTCACTAAATAGCAACTTCTATGCAAATAGCAATTTTTCCTTTTATAAAGATCTTGGTGAATACTGAGTACAAATAGACATTGAGAAGACTTCTACATAATAATCATGGAAGATGACAGCTCATCAATCACAATAAATATTGTAATGCAAGCATATGATTTCGTTTTCTTCAACCGACAGAAAAACATCCTGAATGTGCAAATGAATGATAATGATGTATGGAGTCATGCAATATACAGGGGAAGATCTTGTCTACATTTGTAGAACAAAAAATAGGGGGAACAACTATATAATTTTCTTCCCAAAATCGAATTATCTATCCTTTACTCAAAGTACATTTTTAGAAGTAAAACATATTTAGATAGGATTAATGACAGAACAGAAAGCAAAAAAAGACTAGAACAAAAAATCATTAACCACAACAAGGAATTTGCGATCCATAAACATGATAGATGAAGAGAGATCAGGGTTACAAAAATGACATCATTTTGCGAAAAAAAAAAAGGCTGGTTTTCCATCCAGTCCTTCGTAATAGCTGCCTGACTACACCCTAGGACTTAGACAGGATGGCGGTCTAAAAAAAATGGATATCTAATATTTACTAATATTTGAAGGTATGTTCAACTTTTGACTACTATCATGAGTTTCTAGATCATGCTCATATGAAGATATCAAGAGTCATTCTGCAAAATTGTGAGAAAAGTTGGCAAATTTCTTGATAATGCACTCTCCCTCTCCATGCAGTCATGGTGTTTGAGCATAAGTCTAAACGAATTCCAACATCGCACAAACCCTCAAAAAGCTTCGAGTTACCGGGCACGTACTGGAAAACTATTCATATCATAGGGCTCAGCAAAATAGATAGGATTAGAGTAACCACTTTAAATGCTACAAACCATGAGGAATCAAAAAAAAAATAAAAATCAAAAAGACCCAGCTGGAGTAAAAATTGCCGATGCTTGTCAGCATGCCTTTCAGCGGCGATACAAAAAATGTCCCACTTATAAGTTAATCGAAGAAACAAAAATCACAAGAAACATCAAAATTGTAAGAAACAGGGAAAAGAAAGCAGTAGGAAAAATTTGTTCGAGAAAGCTAGCAGAAATGGGGCAAACATCGAGACATTAGCATCCGCAAGGAGGCGAGAGGAACAGAGATTGGAGTTATTACTTCAGGTACGAATTGATGATTCGGCGGAGGGATTTGATCTCGAGGGCTTCTTCAAGTTTGCTGTAGCGCCGCTCCCCCATCGATCCTTGCTCGACGGACTCGCTGTCGAAGGTAACGCCGCCGCTTCTTTCCGGCTTGTGGCCCAGCCGAGAAATTTATAGAGCGGGTTGGGTGTCTCTCCTGGGCTGTTACTTTACCCGTTCCAGCGCTCTACTTGAGCGGCTGAGCCGCTGAAAGCCCAGGCTGGGACCAGGCTGATTATGCGGTATCGGGGGTATAAATAGGCTGGATTGAATTAAATTATATTTAAATTTAACTTCAATTTAAAATATTTTAAATTTAAAAATTTGACTTCAAAACCGAATAAGTATTTAATTAGTTCAATTTAATTTGAAAATTTTGAATCAAATTAGACTGAATTTATAGATTTTTACATATATTAGACTGTAATTTAGATCATAATTCAAAAATAAATTATATAAATTCTATTAGAATCAAGATTCTACGGTTGTTGAAGTTTATAAAATCTTACGATTCTACAATCAGATTCTATGATTCGATCCTGATTCACGAGGATCTCTCATCGATCCTAAACAAGATCTCAATTCTGATAATATTGTATATTAGTACTACTACCAGCAATTTTATGTTACACTACTTTTTTTATGTCAAAAATATTATCAGTAGTATGTTTATTTACTATATAAAATAACATAATTGAATTATAATGATATATGTTTGTTATGTATTATATATGTTCCTTTTTTCTACTCCTTCCTATTAATCAATAACTATTTGTGGCTACTAGTTTGACACCAAAGAAGAGTTGGATTCAATAGTTTTTGTTACTTTTATTATTAAATTTCTATTTAATTATTATTTTTTTTGTTATTCTTAATTAGTACTATATTGTTAAATTAAATGTATAATTATTTATTAAAAGTTTTATAAACATTATTGTTATAGTTTATATTATATTTTGTTTATAGTATATTTATTCTATTGTATATTTGGAAAAAAATTATTATATATTGATATATGATACTTTTTCTATTTTCATATCATATTAATAGAATTAAATCATATATATTATTATACTAAAATATATTGTATATATTGAATTATATTATATATTATTATATAAGTATTATATTACAATATTAAATTACTATATACATATACATATATTAAATTATATATTATTATATTAGTACTATTTTATAATATTAATTTATTTTATATGTGTGTGTGTGAAATCCAAAAGTTCAAATTAAAAGAATGGATTGGATTTAGTTTGCACTAATAGTTTGAACTTTGGATTGGATTTGGATTCTATAACATTAAATCCAAATCCAAATCCAAAATTCAAAATTTTTAAAAATTGACTCCAAATCTAAAACCAAAGTCTAAAAATCTGACCCAATTCTCTACTTTGGTTTGGATCAGTTTGGATTTTAGATTTTTTCCAATCCACTTACACCCCTATGTGGTATAATTGCTGGTGTTGTTGCCTGAGGTGTTCGTACCTTTTTTTTAGAAGTTTATGAACAAGAAAAGAAAATAAAAGCCACATCAGTATCTTTTTTTTTTTGATAAATCGTATCAGCATCTGTTAAATGCATCAAATACCGAAGGTAGTGTTTGGTTGGATAATTCTGGATGAAATAAGGGCTTATTCCATCTTATTCCACCAAAGGGCCTAAACAGGTAAAAAAATGATGGTGGGCCATCCTAGTTTAGCAATTCTGATCAACCCTCCCTAATTTTAGAATACTAATTCCATGGTGGATCATAAAATTGATAATTCTAGATCCTACTATTTTCAGCCCCCTTGGGGGTATTTTGCATCATTTTAACAAAAAGGTAAAGACAGAGGTGAAACCCTATCTACCCCCTCTTTTACCTCTTCATATTCACGCCGCAGCCGCTGCTCACATCCTCTCATCTTCTCGATGGCTTAAAATCCTTCACATACCTCCTCTCCTCCATCCCTTGCACTACTCTAGTGTCTTCCTTCGTTCAATTTGGATTTCATAGCCATCGACCGTCACTACACTTGCCTCATACCCTCTCGGTTTCTCTGTAAGTAGGTCTCCTTCCTTCTATGTATGGTTGTCTTCCCTCTCGATTTCTACTCCACTCCGACGACTCTTCTGCTCTACTGCTCCTACCTTTAATATAGCTTTGAAACTTTTTGATTGTTATGCTATTTTGTTATCAATAGATGCTGTCTTATATCTGTCAATAAAACCTGTGAATGTTGCCTTATGTTTTTCTTTTGATTGTTGTGCTATTTTGTTATCATCATTGCCTTGTGGTGTTGTCTGTAGATGCTATCTTAAGTCTGTGAATGATACCTATGAATATGCTATGTTGCCTATAAATGCATTGGCTTTTATGTTGTTAATTTATTGGTGGCTTCCTTTTTCTCCATGATTTTAATTCCTTCTTGACTTTGAACTTTTGTGTTATGTACCTACTTTGTATCTATACTAAGTTTGATATTATTTTTCTTTTATTTTATTTTGACAATGATGATGGGCTGCCTTAAGATTGAGCATGGCTGAGAGACAAAGGTTTAACTATGTAATTAGTTTTTTTATCTTGTAGCCGCGATGCTCCACTGAGTTTAACTTCGCATGTCCTGAGCCACCTTTCAATATTTTTCTTATACTTAAATATTTATTATTTATCTTATACAATCAAATTGTAAATTGTTAAATAATGTAGCCTAGTTTATGCTATTTTGTATCTATATTAAGTTTTATATTATTTTTTTTTTATTTTGACAATGATGATGGGCTGCCTTAAGATTGAGCATGGCTAGGAGACAAGAGTTTATCTATGTAATTAGCTTTTTTATCTTGTTGCCGCGATGCTTCACTGACTTTAACTTCGCATGTCCTGAGCCATATTTGTATTTATATTTGTCTGATATTTTTTGTATTTGTCTTCTAATCAGAGATGTCGTTGGATTTTGTATGCATGATTAGATAACCCATTGTTGCAATCAATTGTGCCTTATTCTTGTATTTGCAAAGTTTGCATTCATATAGCTAACATATCGAAAGCCCATACGATTGATAATTCTGAACGTGTGAGGATAGGATCATCATATAGGAGGGCATCAAATTGGACTGATGCCCTTGATTGGGTCATGCTTGTCTTGCTGAGGTAAGAAAATGATCAAGGCAATTGTCAAAATGGTTTCTTCTCTCGAAAAATTTGGAAGAAGATGATGAATACCTTTAATGAGCAAACTAAGAAGACATTATAGAAATCTCAAGAAACAGTTGAGGTCTTGAAGAAGAACTTCAACATATATTTTAGCTTAGCAAGTCGATTCGGATGGGGATGGGACCCGATGCTCAAAGTGGCTATCCCTGGCAATGAATAAATGTGGAAGGAAGTTATCTCGATGAGTGCTGGATAGCTATTAATATCATAGCTAGCAAGCATATCAGCACATGATCATACTTATTTATTTGTATTCATAATAGATAAACAAGAAGTATGCTTGCATTAAGAGCAAGCTTTTTCTTGTCTATGATGACATTGACATCTTTTTCTCAAAGAGCACAACCAATGGTAGGCACGGGGACACATTTGCCCTTCCTGACGGGGTTTTTGACAATGACACCTCTGAGGATATGGTAGATTAAATTAAATTAGAGGCTTTGAATCTTAATGATGGGCAACCCTCACAACCTAGTGGTGGAGTCTCTGTCTCATCATCTTCCCTTTTGAACCTTCTGAACAGAGTATGTCCAATGTACCTCCCAGCAGTCTGACTACCTATGCTTCGACACTACCCACCGAGTATTTTTCAGATGCACGTCCGTCCTCCTCCATCGGAAAAAGGTCTAGGTCAAGCTTCATGACTCCTACAGCACGTAGGACTAGGATGAATACTGATGCAATTGATGCTCTCCTAGATTTGATAGATCAAGGGAGAAGGAGATTAGAAATTACTAACAAGATTCTTAGGAGGGATAAGCTTGTTAGGCATACATTGTATTCCATTGATGAGTGCATGTCGAAGCTGGAGAGGCTTTCCGATGTTATGCATGAATGCATCCTTGCTACAGGAGAGACATTTAAATATGAGACGAATCGATGGTTCTTCATGCATATGAGGGACCACTATTGGAAGCTTGGCTCAAGAGACAAATGGCTGACTTCTACCATGTCCCACTATCCATGATAGCCCCTTTCGGATCAAATGTATTTGTCCCTAATATTTTCATGCCTCCTCCCATACATGTTATGAATCAAGGTGGTCCTAATCCTTTCATGATAGCCCTTCTCAAGGTAGTACTTAGTCTCCTCATGGTAGCCTCCAGACTTTCATACCAAGCTCAATTGTACCTCCAACCCATCCTGATGACTTTTATAGCCATGGTGTTGAATTTTTATGTTTTGGCAGTCTATTTTGAAAGCACATTTGATGTACTTGTAATCTGTGCTTTATATACTTTTTATTTTAGGACCTTGACTTTATATTTAATCTTCATAAAAGAGATATGTTTTTGAGGCAGCCCTTTATTTTATTGTGCATGTGAACACATTTATTAAGTTATTAGGATGTGCCTGTATACATTTTAGATAAAATAGTTTATATTATGTTGTAATGATATACCTATTGGCAGCCTTATAAAATTTACATGTTCTATGTTCATACTTTTTTTCTATCCGTCATTCCTGCCTTACTTACTACTGGAATTAATTTAGTTTGGCAGCTCATAGGACCATTGACTTGATTGCATAGGTGCAATCTGTGCTCCATATTCTTTTTTTCTTTGGGATCTATGCTTTATATTTAATCTCCATAAAGGAGATATGTTTTTGAGGCAGCTTTTTGTTTTGTTGTGCATGTGAACACATTTGTTAAGTTATTGGGATGTGCCTATGTATATTTTGGATGAAATAATTTATATTATGTTGTAATGGTATACCTATTGGTAGCCTTATGAAATTTACATGGTTTGTCTGTCATTCCTGCCTTCCTTACTGCTGGAATTAATTTAGTTTGGCAGCCTGTAGGATCATTTACTTGATTGCATAGGTATAATCCGTACTTCATATACTTTTGTTTTGGGATCTGTACTTTATATTTAATCTCCATAAAGGAGATATGTTTTTGAGGCAGCTCTTTGTGTTGTTGTGCATGTGAATATATTTGTTAAGTTATTGGGATGTGCCTGTGTACATTTTGAATCAAATAATATATATAATGTTAGGCAACCTATAGGACCATTGGCTTGATTGCATAGGTGTAATCATAAACTATTGTCTTTTTTTTTAAGATGGACACCTTGCATGAGCTAATGGAGTTTTTGATTGATGAGGATAATTATTGACAAGATGTGATAACCACACTCATAAGTAGTGGAATCATTCATGTCGAAAATTGTAATGTGGTTTTGAAGATGTCTTGTCGAACCTGTCCATTCTTGGGTCACGATCTCATAACAAACATATTGAGTGGCCATCCAGATAGAGATTACGATCACTTTAGAATAACAAACATAATATTTTTATAGCTAAAGCAGTTGCTTGTGTCATGTGGTCTAATAGTTAGCATCCACAATGTGACGGCACAGGAGCAATTGGCTTATTTTCTATACTGCATAGGTCATGATGTCATCAATAGAGTTTTGATCGAAACTTTCCAGCACTCAGAGAAGATGATATCACGGCACTTTAACAATGTACTAAATGCCATCTGTTCATTGAAATAAGAGTTTACAGTCCAACCCGATGAGAATGTAGGTGTGCACCCATGCATCCATGAAAAATATTTTCTATCCTTATTTTATGGTACCTCTGAACTTCTTTAAGCTTAGTCATTAATTTTCATCTTCATAGTTGATGTCTTAATATAGTTAAATCGCATCACAGAATGCTATCAATTCAGTTGATGGTACGTACATACCTATCCAGATCAAGAAGAGCAAATAACCTTATTTTCACGGTCGAAAGGGCACCATTTTCCATAACATTATGGCTGCAGCTTCATTTGATCACCCATTCTTTTTCATTTATATTGGATGGGAGGGATCGACAGCCGACATGAGGATTCTCTATTGGTGTGTTGAGTCAGAAGGGTTCAATGTGCTAGAAGGTATCCATATTCTCTCAACTTTAGGGTTATACCTATTTTAATAACTTTTGAAGTCATTTTCACATTGTATGGTGGGATACAGAAAAATATTATCTTATTGACTCAGGATATACTAACACGAATAAGTTCTTTGCCCCTTACCGGGGCAACAGGTACCACCCAGATAGCTTCAACAATTCTCAAACACAGTGATATTCCAATTCTCGAGATCTATACAACCATCGATATGTGCCATTGTGGAATTATGTTAAGAAGGACTTTGGTATTCTAAAGAAACGATTTAAGATATTGAGAAGTTCCATCTCACACCCCTTCAAAGTGCAGAAGCATATTGTTATGGCTTGTTGCATCATTCACAATTTCATAAGACTCAACTAAGGCAATGACAAATATTTCAATATATCATTGGCACCCTTGCCTACAGATCAGGACGAGAATGATGTCAACCTCTATTTGATTGTAGGAGAGGATAAAACCCATAAAGATGAAGAACTATGCAATTTGATAGCTAATAGGCTATGTGTTGCTTATAACCAGCAAAGTACATTTCATTGGGGACATATAATGAAGTTCATATGCATATTAATTGTAGCATAGTTTATGTTATTATGTATGATGTGTTTGATACCTGTTGTACATAAATACAAAAAATCAAGGGGGCATTCAGTGAGTTGTAGTGATATCTTCGAAAAGATTCTATATGATTTTCGAGGGATGTTCGGGAGATATACAACTTCTGATCTGAGTGTCAGCGAAAAATTTTTGGGTATAAGCATGCCTTATATAAGAAATTTAAAACTAAATGAGAGACCATTGCTGCATTTGAGAGCTATCTACGAGCTCCTAATAATCTCTCTCTCAAACAATATGATGACAATAAGTTTAAAGAGGATAAAAACCTTGTTGGTAGCCCCATGAATGTGTGTGCATATGATGATACCCTGCTTCTGGTTGTAGTTGTCTTTGTTGTAGGCTTTCTTTTTGGACTTGTGGCTGGATATCTTTAATTTGTATTGTGTTTCTTATTATATTGGATACCCTTTTTACAGGCTTTTACTCAAAGTACTATATAATTTAATGATGTATTTGGATTTAACTTTAATTTTGACAGCCTAATGATGTATTTGGATTTAACTTGTTGGCAGTCCATTTTATGCTATGTTTAACTTGTTAGCAGTCCCTTATGTGCTATGTTTGGAGTGCTTTATATTATATTTGGATTGTTTTCATCCTTAATATATTTAATGATGCCTCATCCTGTGATTACTACCTTCGATTATGGGGTTTTTCTAAAGCACTATTTACCTTATGCTAATATTGCCTAACATAAACATGTCAAGGCCGATATTCTGTAACATCGATACTGCCTGTGATAGAGGTGTTTGCAATGATGAAGTGGCAATATATAGCCTGCCAGATGCATTACTTGAAGGCATGCCTATTGTATATCTCCATAGTCCAATGTGATGCTATAAAATACTTCTGAGCTTACGGCCTCTTAGAAGTTCATATTTATATTTGTTTTTGGTTTTCATTCTTTACTCTTAATTTATGTACATGCTCTTATTTTCTACAAGTTATCTCACCCATTTTATATATTTAATTTTGTTTAGCAAATGCTAGGAGATTCACTTGCCATCTACACTTTTTTTCTCTCAGACTTGATGCATCAAGAATTGGTAATGGAGATGATCCAACAACTATATGGTTCTCACAATACTTAACCAAATAACCAACTCTCTGTACCCTAAACTTGGCTAGGGGCATGCTTAAATTTTTTTGAAAATTTCATCCTCTATTCCTCATGAAATAGAGGCTTATTCCCAGTCAACTAAACACCAGTTGGAATAACACTGTATTAATTGCACTGGAATAAAGGTGGAATATCAGTTTTCTAATTAAACAGAAATCTGGAATAACAAGGATGAATAGCTACTCTCCAAGAATTCATATTCCTATTTCAAGAATAAAATTTAGGTATCCAAACCCTAAATAGAAACTCTAGCAAGTGAGGGAGGTTAGAGTAGTGACCACATTTGCCAAATGGTTTGCAGGCTGACTCTTCTCTTCACATGAGTAGTCTTCAAATTATTATGTGTCAGAGTTTTCAATTATAAAAATATTTAAATTTTAAAAAATATTCTAAATTTTAGTTGTTTAAAAGTTTTAAAAAATCTTTTATTTTGATTTTGATGTTTCTTTTTGAAGATTTATGGCTATTCTGAAGAGAATGTTGGTTTTCAATAGGTTGCGATGTTTCCAAGATATCATATCATCTAAAAATTATAATATCTTCTCGATCACTTGGACAATATCTATAAATAGACTCTAGATATGTCTGGACATCAGAACACTATACAGATCTCTGATTCTTGTTTCTTTTGATGCTTTCTTTGGTATTCTAAGATAGAGATTATCTTTTTTTTTTCAGTCATTTTTTCTTATTTGAACAAATGTTGTCTAGATATAGCAAAACAATGGAGGAGGATGAATTGAATTTTCAAAAAAATTTATAATCTTAAAATAAATATGTGCTCAAATAAAGTAAACTAAATAAGTGTACATTGGAAGTAATAAGTATGCACAGCAAAATAACTGATAAAATAATGAACAAGATAAAAATAACTATAAATAACATAAACACAATAATTTATAGTGATTCGATATCAAATTCAACACCTACATCTAATCTTCGAGTCTTTCTATTTGAAAATTTTACTATAATTCTCTTGACTACATTATGATCATTTTAACCGGACTCATAACCAACTCAACCGATTATTTTAGTGGGCTCACAACCTATTTGATTTATTTTATATAAGAAATCAATAAAAATCTTTCCAACTAAATCACTTCTATACCATGTCTAATTATGGACTTGGATAAGCCTAATCTACAAATTTCTATCATAAGAAACTTGTAAAGAAAACAAATAAGTATAATAAAATAAATATCAAATAAACTAAAGCTCATGAAATAATAAACTTGTTGAAGCATAATGAAGTCAATGATAGTTGCTCTTTGAATCTTAAGCATTTTAATTTTAATGAATAAGAGTCTATCCTATGATTTGCTGTAGATGATCTCTTAATATCTCACAAAATTAATGTTCAAAAATTCTCTCTCTAAAACTATCTCAATGATATTCCATGCTCTCATCAAAAACTTATATTTTTTTCTTTTCTTCCCTTTTGGATCATTCTTTTAATTAATTTTATATCTTAAATATACTTAAATTTGGTTAGATAAAGTATACTAGCTGTTGGAAGTCAGATTTGTCCGTTGAAGGTTTACAAAACAACTAATCATTAGACTGTTAGTCAAATCAACTCGGATCAACTAGGGATCGACTTGAGGTAACTTAGAACTGAGTCAAGATAACTTAAGATAGACTCAAGTTTCAAGCTAAAAAATATAGCTCTCTATTTAATTTGAGATAGTCGACTTGACTTCCCAGGGATTGACTCTAGAAAACTTGGAGTCGACTCCTCCACTTCAGAAGCTTCCAAAGCACCTTAAATATTTTTTCAAATACTTTAAATACTTCTCCAATTTTAAGATTGATTCTTCTAAGTCTTTCCATGTTTCTTTAAATATTCAAGCTGATTGTGCTCCTTACAAGATGAATTAATTACTCCAAAAACAAACAAGCATTAGTATCATACTCAAAATCGATCTTTCGATCGACAGCAAAGGAAGTCATTTAGATTAGCCTCCTTAGTGATCATGCTCATTAGATAGATGGAGCTAAGTTGAGTTCTTATACATTGGGGACAAGATACCACACCCACATACAGGGGGGTGAATCATGTTATTAGAATAGTATTCTCACATGTCTCAATTCAGGCAAACTCTTTTTAATCTTCTATCTTATTTTAAGTAATTTTTGCCTTTTATAATCTTGATTGAAGATTATAATAAAACTAACATGGTAATTTCTAGATAAGAATTATTTCTAACCATATAAGAATGTGAGTTGTGATTATACCAAAAATTGCTATTAGTCATTTATCAAATTTAATTGATTGCATAAAACTAGATTTATTTTATTTGTATAGAATTAAAAAGCTTTATCATTTAAAAGATGTTTTCTTTTCAAAAATTAAACTTTTAAGAAATTCATATTGCTCTAAAAATAGTATAATCTGATTTTCTGTAATTTTTGAACTATTTCTTCATTTTTAAAATTTTTAAAGGATTTTTTTTGCTACTTTAAAACTTGTGCACAAATTTTCTTGATCTTTAGATATGTGCCAAAATTTACTATATTTTTAAAAGCTATGTATAGCTTTTTTTAGGAACTCAATATAGAAATTTTGCAGCAACTTTAAAGCCTAAGTAAAAATTTTTTGCATCTTCAAAATATGTGTAGAAGTTTACTACAACTTTAAAATCCATATAAAAATTTTCTATAATTTTAATTTATGTGAAAATTAATTATTGTAAGCTTTAAATTCTGTATGCAATTTTTTTGTATCTTCAAAGTCCATACAAAAATTTTTTGCATCTTCAAAAATTATATAGATACTATTATAGGGGCTGCCCAATTATTGAATCCCATCTTCTTCCTCCAGACAGCGGTCGATTGCCTGTTAATACCATGGATGGACGAAACTATATCAGAACACCCAAGAAATACCTATTTGCTCAGGATCAGGTGGCACTGTGGCACTGGCTAACACCCAACCACCATCTCAACCTATCATCAACCCAAAGGTCGGGATCCAACCCACAGGGAGGGGGCACGTCTCACATACCGTGTGGGCATGGGCACATCCAACATGAGGTTTTGGCCCCACTTCGACCTCAAACCACTAGCCACTCGACCATACATGTAGCCCCTAAAGCTCTTCAGCAGCCTTTCAGATGTAGGGGTAGCCTGCGATTGACGTCCATGACTAAGCACTAAGCTATTTACCATATATCACCATAAGAGAGGCCTTAGAAACCATGCCTCTTAGGAAAAAGAGTCCTAATCATCCTCTCCAGTAGACTGCCACCTCTGAAAAATGTCAGCATTAAAGGCCATGAATTCCAAGGCCCCCCAAATTGGAAAGCCCTCCGCTGGGGGGGATGACTGGGACTCTTTTCCCTAAGAGACATTGTCTCTCACCTACAACTCCACCTCTATTTAAAGAGAAAAAAAGGGGATCCTCAGATAAGGGTGGAGAGAGGTAAGTCCAACACCAAACATAGAGCTCTCCTTCCACACTGTCTCTCATCATTCTTTTCTCTTCATCTGTTTCATAGACTTTGACATACTTAGCCATCGAAGGGTACCTCACTAAACACGCCTCAATAAGTGAGCTTTTCTTGCAGATCTAACTACTACGGAGGGTAGCCACAAACCATCGAGAAGCCTAGCTGGTCCTTGATGTGGTGTTGCCAGAGCCAAATGACAATAGACATAGATTTAAAATTTTATAAAAAATTAATAATAATTTAAAATCTATGTAAAATTTTTTTTCTACAACTCTAAATTCTACACCAATTAATTTTTGCAAGCTTTAAATTCTGTTCAAATTTTTTTGCATCTTAAAAATCAGTGAAAAAAATTTTTGTATCTTAAAAACTATGCAAAAATTTTTATCACTTTAAAAACTATGTATATTATTAGTTTTTCAAATTATCAATTCCTGTTGCTTTTAAAAACATGCAGAAATCACCAATTTTACTTAGTATATTTCTCAGTATTATTATTTAATTTTGTTGCTCTTTGTTTCATTTATTTCAAAATCTAGCTTTGTATTATTGAAAATTGTTAATTAAGTATTCATATCTATAAGGTTAAATCTCTTGAAATTTTGCATTTGGCATGGTAAGCTTTGTCATATGAATTTTGATTGGATGCTATAACTAACTTAACCTAATTCTCTTGATCTAAAAAATTAACCACTAAAAATCTTTTTCTTCTTGTTGGTGCTGCTATGGCTTAGGGATCTTGGGGATCTTCCAAACATACCATTATATCTCATAGCACTATAAAGGCCGAGTTGATTGATTTAGATACCACTTATATAGAAGCAGAGTGGATCAAATATTTTTATCTCATAAATTTGTTAGACAACTCAAAAAGAGTAATGTCATTTAATGGAATTTGTCAAGTTTGAAAAAACTTGGCATATTCATTAATCAAGGAGTTATCTAAGAATGCAGTCCTAGGATCATCAAGGGAGATGGAGCTTAAGTCCACTATATGGTCATCGATAGTGGATATCCAACATTTATGATTGAAGATCCCATGAATGAGATTCAATATAATAGAAAGGAAGCTAATTGAGTGATCATGCCAAAGCACACTCTTGGCATATATCTCCTTTCATTCCTATGATAAATGCCCTTATCAGTAACAAAGTAAACTTGGAAAGGTTAAGTTATACTCTCAATGAGCCCAAAATAGAAAAATCTGCAAAATGTTAGGTCACAAATATCCTTGGAGGACTATCTATATGAGAATTATCATATAGGCATCGGCTACGGGTTTGGATTAACCCTAATAAAATTTTCATGAAAAATCAAAATATTAAGTGTAAAGCCTTTGAATAATGCTAACCGCATAAAAACCCATTTGATCTGTATTATATGATAAGTTGAAGTCTGAGTTAAAAAGCCTAATTCAATGTCTAATTCACTATGGCTTGTTCTGATGGATACTATTGACACTAAGTTAGATTCAATTTTAAAAGACACCTCATCTATTGCATAGAATAAGATGCCCATATATTTCTTCTTTATATTTTTCAAAATTTAAATCTTTTATGGGAGATTGTTAGAGTTTTTAATTTATAAAAAGATTAAATTTTAAAAATAAAATCAATCTTTAACTCTTAAATTTTAGTTGTTTACAAGCTTTAAAATACCTTTTATTTTAGTATCTCTTTCTGAAGAGCTATGACTTTTTGAAAGACAATGTTGATTTCCGATTGATAGCGATGTTTCCAAAACATCAAATCAGCTGAACAAAGTCTATAAATAGACTCTTGATCCATTGGGCTTGTAACATCGAAACACCATGCAGATCTCTTCTTCTCACTTCTCTTTGGTGCTCTTTCCTTTTGAGATAGAGACCGTCTTTCTTTTTTTACACTCATTTTTCTTATTTGGAGATCCAAAGGAAGTTATTTGGGCCAGTCTCCCTAGCATCATGCTCGTTAGAGGAGGATCGAGCTAAACCAAGTTGTTGAACCTTGGGGATGAGATTGTAGTAGACCCGCACATGGATGGAGTCATGTTCTTAAGGCAATGTTCTCCCATGCCTCAATGCGACCAAGCTCTTTTCAATCTTTTATTTTATTTTAAGTAATTTGTTTCTTTTATAATCTTGATTTAATATTATAATGAAAGCAACATAGCAATTTCTAGATAAGAATTATTTTCAATGTTATGTAATTTGATTCCTTCGATATGCTAGTTGGTGTTACTTTGTACATATAGCACTATAACCTATATATGGCAACACCCAACTTAAGATCAAGTCTTTTTACATGGTAAATTTTGGAAGTGTCTGGCTTTTTTGGATGAATATTGTGCTATTCATGTGTAGATTTATTATCAAAATAAAGAGAGGAAAATTGTACTACAGATTTATTATCAAAAACTATTTCACTTGATATTCTAGGAGATAATCAGGTTGTTGCCTATCAAAATTATACTTTACATGTGACACTTTCATGCATTATTGATTTACCTTTCATTTTTTTTTAAAAAAAAGCAAAAAGAATATCCATGGTTGAGTTGCGAGCCATTCTTTTCTTAACTAGTTGCCACCACTTGTAAGATGTACATGGCTCCACTCTTACCTATAAAGGAGAGCTAGGACTCCAAGCCCAAGCAATCTACGGTCCAATGCATGTCCAACTATTAAAACCTAATGCAAGTATAGTAAAAGTATAACCCCAAATCAAGATAGTGCAAATACAAATTTAATAAAGTCCAAGCACACTCTTTGAGCCTGAATAGCACTACCCGAACCTAAAATGGCAGATTATATTGAGGACTCAATTTGATTCACGAGAAGTAGAGGGAAGTGTGGTCAGTGGAAAGTGGAGAGAAGTGTGGTCAACGAAAAGTGGACAAATCCACATCTTATTTAGTTAGAGTTTTCAAAAGAGAAAGATTGGAAAAAGATATTTCTCTAGGAATACAAGTTATGTTTCATGAGAAAGAAAAATCCATGTGAGACATGGGGTTTTGGCTTTCCCATGAGATGGAAATTAAAAGCTCTTTTATCTCAAAAATATCTTTTTAAGCCACCAAAAGATTTATAGCTAAAATGAATATTCTCTTCATCATGGTACCTCAAACCCTCCTCTACCATGATCTATGACTAAAAATACTCTTAATCATCATAATTTTGGTTGGTGCAAAAATCCACCTGCGCCGGAGAAGCTGGAGTTGTGGGGGTCGCGGTCACCGTCGGGACCTGCAAAAGAAGTCTAAACCGGAGGTGGGGTTGCTCCGGCAAGACCCTCCGACGCTCAAGTCAGTTCTCTGCCTCAACAAGAATGGAGTGCTCGAACAGAAATTTTAGTAGAATTTTTAGGTAAAAATGAGGGCTTAAAGAATAACGTATCTGGGGCCCCCTTTTATAGGCGAAGGGGGCAGCAGACTGATAGCGATATCTGTAACGGTCTGGCAGTGGGCTGCCCAGGGTCAGACGGAGTTTGTTGCGAAGAGTAGTGGAGTAGACCCGTGGCTATCACCGGGGTGTGCCACGTGGAGTCTGCCGCGGGAAGTGGAGCGGCGTCCGTTGTCGCGACTTGCCAGAGGATGGAAGAATCGTGCGGTATCCGTCGCGAAAAGTGGAGCAGAATCGTGGCCGTTATTGTGGCCTGCCCGGGAGTGATGGAGCCGCATGGAATCCATCGCAGGAAGTGGAGCAGTGCTGTGGCCGTTACTGCGGCCTGCCAGAGAGTAATGGAGCCGCGTAGGATCCACCGCAGGGAGTAATGGAGCCGCGTAGGATCCGCCGCAGGGAGAGGAGCAGAATCGTGGTCGTTACTACGGCCTGCCAGGGAGTCCAAACTTGTCGGCTGAAGTTCGATTGGAGTCTGTAGCTGGAGTCGGAAACGAAGTCCGGCTCCTGTAGGAGCTCGGACGAGGTCTTCCTGCAGTCAAAGTTGGGGACGAAGTCCGGCTCCCGTAGGAGTCCGGATGAAGTTTGTCCATAACCGAGGTCGGAGATGGAGTCTGGCTCTTGTAGGAGTCCAGACGAAACTTACCATCGTTCGAAGTTGAGGACGAAGTCCGGCTCCCGTAGGAGTTCGGACGGAGTCTTCATTCGATCAAAGTCGAGGGTGAAGTCCAGCTCCCGTAGGAGTCCGGACGAGGCTTACCAGCTGTCGAGATCGAGGATGAAGTCCGGCTCCTGTAGGAGTCCGGACGAAGTCTGCCTGTAGTTGGAGTCAGGGACGAAGTTCGGCTACCTTAGGAGTCCAGACGAAGTTTACCTGTAAGCGAAGTCGTGGGTGGAGCCCGGCTCCCGTAGGAGTCCGGGCGAAGTCCTTGTGCAGCCGGAATTGGGAACGAGACCCGGCTCCCGTAGGAGCCCGGGCGGAGTCTTCCTGCAGCTGGAGCTGGAGACGAGATCTGGCTCTCGGAGGAGTCCGGGCTGAAATCTGGTAGTTGTAAAAATCTACCGTTGGAGAAGTTCAGCCGTTGGCGAAGTTCGGGGTAGTTCGGATTGGAGTTGAACCTGGCTGGAAGAAGTCCGGAAGGGATTCGGGGAGCAGCTGATAGTCGTAGAAAGTCGGCTGGCGGCGGAGCTTAGTGAGCGCTTAGGGTGGTTTAATAGATAACTGGGGGAACTCATGTTGAGGGAGCTCGGGTGGTGTAGTGGGAGTTCGTCCGTCGGGGAAATTCAGTCAACACTGTGGAAATCCGGCTGTTGGAGAAGTCCGGAGAGATACCGTCTGCGGTCGACAGCCGGAGGAGTCTCGGGAGGGTCAATCCTGTTAAGAACTTCGGCTGAGGGTATTTCATACCCAATAATTTTTATTTACAAATAATGGTAAATAAGTTTTTTTATTATATTAAAAATATTGTAGGTAGTTTACATAGTATTTATAAAAAAACTGGATATTCATCTAAACAAAAGCCACTCTAAAATAATTCACTTTTCCATGGTCAATCAAATATGACAAAACTACTTTTATAGATATTATATTCCTAGGAAACTGCTTTCTAGGAATAACATTCTAGAGAAAAAAAATTCTTGTCATGAACCAAACAAGTCCTAAAACTATAAACTCGCTTTGTTGTTATGCCTTCTCTTATCTAAATTGGGGCGGCCCTATCTCCAGTATAGCACTGCACTACCACAACACAATGATTCTTTATAACATCTTCTATACGGCTCCCCATGATTTCGTAACCTCTGCCATTGCCATCCGATACCTCACTCTTTGGCTTGTTATCAAGATCGTCATTCTCGACTTAATACCTGCTACATCGCTACCTTGCTCCATCATTGTTGCCTCCATTGTTGATCCAAAGTGCCCATACTTGCTTTTAAGATGACTGTTGGTGCAAAAATCCACCTACGCCGGAGAAGCTGGAGTTGTGGGGGTTGCGGTCGCCGTCGGGACCTTCAAAAGAAGTCTAAACCGGAGGTGGGGTTGCTCCAGCAAGATCCTCCGATGCTCAAGTCAGTTCTCTGCCTCAACAAGAATGGAGTGCTCGAACGAAAATTTTAGCAGAGTTTCTAGATAAAAATGAGAGCTTAGAGAATAACGTATCTGGGGTCCCCCTTTTATAGGTGGAGGGGGCAACAAACTGACAGCGATGTCTGTAACCGTCTGGCAGTGGGCCGTCCAGAGTCAGAAGGAGTTTGTTGCGGAGAGTAGTGGAGTGGATCCGTGGCTATCACCGGGGTGTGCCACGTGGAGTCTGCCACGGGGAGCGGAGCAGCGTCCATTGTCGCGACTTGCCAGAGAATGGAAGAATCGTGCGGTATCCGTTGCAGAAAGTGGAGCAGGATCGTGGCCATTATTATGGCCTGTCAGGGAGTGATGGAGCCGCATGAAATCTGTCGCAGGAGGTGGAGCAGAGTCGTGGCTGTTGCTGTGGCTTGCCAGGGGGTCCAGGCCTATCGACCGGAGTTCGGTTGGGGTGTCTGGTGGAGAGAGGTGGCTAAGTACCCGTTTGAGAGGAGCTTGGAGTCCGGCTCTCGCAGGAGCCCGGATGGAGTCTTCTTTCAATTGAAGTCGGGGACGAAGTCTGGCTCCCACAGGAGTCCGGACGGAGTCTTCCCGCAGCTGGGACTGGAGACGAAGTCTGGCTCCCGTAGGAGCTCGGGCGAAGTCTACCTGCAATTAGAGTAAGGGGCGAAGTCCGGCTCCCGTGGGAGTCCGAATGAAGTTTACCCTCAGTCGAGGTCGGGGATGAAGTCCGGCTCCCGTAGGAGTCCGGGCGGAGTCTTCCCGTAGCCGGAGTCGGGGATGAGGTCTGGCTCCCGTAGGAGTCTGGACGAAGTCTACCTGCAATTAGAGTCAAGGGCGAAGTCCGACTCCCGTAGGAGTCCGGATGAAGTTTACCATAAGTCGAGGTCGGGGATGAAGTCTGGCTCCCGTAGGAGTCCGGACGGAGTCTTTCCGTAGCCGGAGTCGGAGATGAGGTTTGGCTCCCGTAGGAGTCTGGGCGAAGTCTACCTGCAATTAGAGTCAGGGGCGAAGTCCGGCTCCCGTAGGAGTCCGGATGAAGTTTACCATCAGTCGAGGTTGGGGATGAAGTCTGGCTCCCGTAGGAGTCCGGGCGGAGTCTTTCCGTAGCCAGAGTCGGGGATGAGGTCTGGCTCCCGTAGGAGTCTGGGCGAAGTCTACCTGCAATTAGAGTCAGGGGCGAAGTCCAGCTCCCGTAGGAGTCCGGTTGAAGTTTACCATCAGTCGAGGTCGGGGATGGAGTCTGGCTCCCGTAGGAGTCCGGGCGGAGTCTTCCCATAGCCGGAGTTGGGGACGAGGTCTGGCTCCCGTAGGAGTCTGGGCGAAGTCTACCTGCAATTAGAGTCAGGGGCGAAATCCGGCTTCCGTAGGAGTCCGGACGAAGTTCACCTGAAATTAGAGTCAGGGACGAAGTCCGGCTCCCGTAGGAGTCCGGACGAAGTTTATCTGCAGCTGGAGTCGTGGGCGGAGTCTGGCTCCCGTAGGAGTCCGGACGAAGTCTACCTGTAATTAAAGTCAGAGGCGAAGTCCGACTCCCGTAGGAGTCTGGATGAAGTTTACCTGCAGCTGGAGTCGTGGGCAGAGTCTGGCTCCCGTAAGAGTCCGGATGAAGTCTGCAGGGGAAGTTGTGGGCGGAGTCCGGCTCCCGTAGGAGTCCGGGCGAAGTCTACCTGCAATTAAAGTCAGAGGTGAAGTCCGGCTCCCGTAGGAGTCCGGACGAAGTTTACCTACAGCTGGAGTCGTGGGCGGAGTCCGGCTCCCGTTGGAGCCTGGACAGAGTCTGCAGGTGAAGTCGTGGGCGAGGTCCGGCTTCTGTAGGAGTCCGGACAAAGTCTGCATGCAATTAAAGTCAGAGGCGAAGTCCGGCTCCCGTAGGAGTCCGGACGAAGTTTACCTGCAGCTGGAGTCGTGGGCGGAGTCCGGCTCCCGTAGGACTTCGGATGACGTCTGCAGGTGAAGTCGTGGGCGAGGTCCGGCTCCCGTAGGAGTCCGGACAAAGTCTGCCTGCAATTAAAGTCAGAGGCGAAGTTCGGCTCCCGTAGGAGTCCGGACGAAGTTTACCTGCAGTTGGAGTCGTGGGCGGAGTCCGGCTCCCATAGGAGCCCGGGCGGAGTCTGCAGGTGAAGTCGTGGGCGAGGTCCGGCTCCCGTAGGAGTCCGGACAAAGTCTGCCTGCAATTGGAGTCGGGGGCGAGGTCCGGCTCCCGTAGGAGTCCAGACGTCGTGAAGAATCCGGTCGACGTTGGTGGGGTCCTGCCCGTCGGCAAAATTTGGGAGTGTGGCGGAGGCTCGACCGCCTGGGAGGTTTGAAGAGACGTTGCCAGAGGTCGGAAGTCAGTTGGATCCCCGGAGGGTCACTCCCATCACGAACTTCGGCTGGGGGTATTTTATACCCAACACCAGTCCCCTACTTCCGAGTTCGAATTTCGAATGAAGGAAGTACAGAAAAATTTTCGCAGCCGAAGTTATCCCCTTGAATCTTGTGCATGATCGCCCCCAGATATTTTGGCATTAAATACGCGCGTGCTGGAGTCTTTTCGAATCGGGGCGATTCGAAGGGACCCTTCGAAATTTTCGCTGGTACGTTGGCCCAGGTACGGCACAGTAATGGCTCCGTCAGCTGTCAACCGTTTTTAGCCGCCTGTCATGGTGAGTGGGATACGTGTCGAGCGCGGGTCGGCCTGGGAGATTCGCGATCATTATGGCACCGGATCTCAGGGTCTATTTAAACCCGCCTTTCCGCCTGAAAGTTCTATCGGTATCTGCCTTTTCTTCGAGAGCCCTGATCCTCCTTGGCATCTTCTTTGGCCCTAGGCATCTTTCGAGTCATCCCTGTCCTTGCCCCTCTGCATCCTTCAGAGCGATCTAGGTTAGTCCCGGAACTTTCATTTTTCTTCTTGCCATTTAGGGGCTTTTCTCCTCCATTTTCTTCTGTCGCATTCCTCTGATTTGGTCTCCCATAACCCTCATCCCTTGTCCCGCCTGATTTCTCCGGGATCTTTAGGGTCTTCGTTTGAAATCATTCGAGATGTCTTCCGGCACCTCCGCCTTTAGCAGTTCTGGGAGTTCTTCCGCCTCAGCCCCCCAGGAGCCCCACTCTGTAGATGAACCCACTTTTGGGACTGGGCTTCATTCGATTTTTGCGCCGGATGCCATCCCCTGCTCCCTGACTCCGGATGAACTTCTACTGATAAGGGTTCAGTATGGAGTTCCTCCGGAGTACGACTTGAAGCTTCCTGGCCCCTCCGATCGGGCTAGCACTCCCCCACCTGGTCATTTCTGTCTGTATCAGGAGGCGTTCCGTGCCGGACTCCGACTTCCGCTTCCGCCCTTTGTCGTCATCCTTTTCCGCTTCTTAGATATCTCTTTAGCTTCAGTTGCTCCGAATTCCTTTAGGTTTTTGATAGGGTTCCTTTCCCTTTGCCACATAGTCGAAGTTCAGCCATCCCTCTCTTTGTTTAGGCATTTTTACACCTTCAAGCGTCACCCTTCGACGAAGGACTGGTGGTATTTCTCTCCCCAGTTTGGCAAGAAGGGGTTGCTGAAAGGTGCTCCCTCTTCAATCCACAACTGGAAGAGAAAATACCTCTTCGTCCACTGCCCGACCTTGAGGCTGGGCCTGCCCCCTTGGGGCTCTCTGAGGGACTCTGTCCGTCGGGCTCCCAGCCTGGGGGAGGACGACCTTCAGGCCGCCCGGAAGCTTCTTGACTATTCCGCTCCTTCCCTTCCCAACCTTCTGAAGGAGCAATTTTTGTTCAATATCGGCTTGAGCCCCCAGGATCCTGCGAGTATTCCATCTTTTCTTTTCTCTTCTTTTCTTCCATCCTTCTTTCTCTCTTTTTTTTTTTTTTTGCGTGTCACTTCTTCCTTTTTTATCCCATTACTGATTTTTGATTTTTTTTTCAGGAATGGACGCCGAAGCGGCACGGATACTCGCCAGGGGCCTCAAGGCCCACAAAAGAAAAGGTGCCACGGCCTCCGGATCAGCAAAGAAGGCCAGAGTGGAGGAGACGAGCTCGACCGTGCCTGTTCAGCAGCCCCCGCGGTCGATGTTCCTTCAAACTCCGAGCCACCGGCCCCCCGGGCCTCTTTAAGGAGTCCGCCGACTTGGGCTCCCGTTTTGGGGTCCGTTCCACGGAGGTGCCCGGAGTCGAGAGGGGGAGGAGAAGGAAGTCGGTGGCCCGCAGGACGAGTAGCCGCCGAGCCGTCGTTGAAGAGTCCCTTGGTTCCGAAGAAGAGTCGGAGAATCCTTCAATGACAAGGACTTGATCAAGCGGTTGATCGACGGCTGCATTCTGTCTGAAGTCATCGAGAGGATTGATCGCGTCGATCCTGAACAGCGGGTTTGGGACTCCCTAGGGTCCTTTCTCGAGGTAAACAAGTCTTCATTTAATTGGCTTTCCGACCCTTGTTCTGATCCCCTAGCCGCCTTGCAGATTGGGCACCAGCTCCTTGCCAACATCGAGGTGACGAACCGGACGAGGAGGGACGCCATCCAGGCGAGGAGCGTCGTCGGGCCGAAGTCGCTCGCCTCAAAGAAAAGGCCGCTGAAGTAGTTACCCTCCAAGAGGCCCTGGAGAAAGAAAAGCAGGCCCGGGAGAAAGAGAAGCAGACCTCGGAGGAGACGGTGAGAAAGGCGGAGGCCGAGGTCGCCAATTTGACAGAGCAGATTTCGATCCTGGTCTCGGAGCCGGGGTCTTGCGGTGGAGGAGTTCAAAGCCTCCACGGAGATGAGGGACCTAAACGTCCGATTCGACCAAGAAGCATTCATCAAGGGGTTCGAGCTCTGCCAGGAGAAGGTGACTAGGAAATTTTCCAAGCTCGATCTCAGCTTCTTGGGCGAGGAGTCTGAAGATGAGGCCGGCCCCTCTCCTGTTGCTACTGCTGCCGCAGCCCCCCTTCCAGGGACATCGAGCTCCCCAACTCCTACCGCTGAGGTCTGAGACCTCCGATCTTGTATTTTTCCTTTACTGTAATTTTCCTTTTCTTTTATCTTTAAGAAATATTCAGTCAATAAAGTTGAATTTCTCGTCATTGATGGCTTCTTCTTTCTTCCTTTCTCCTTTTGTTTTTCTTTCTGCAATGAGACACACCTTGATGTTTGGTCTCCCGATGGCAGCATCCTGCCGAAGCACTTCTCCTGCCCCAGGGAATTCTGCTGAAGTCCACGATCCAGCGACTGAAGAAGGAAGTTTTTATTTGACAAAAAGGTCGAAGAAGATGGAAGGCGAGCTTCGCAGGTTGAGGGAGGGTCACTCTGAAGCCACCGCGGAGGCCACCCACTTTCGAAATCTCCACATGAATGGGATCATGGAGTACAGTCGGAGGAAGGCGAACTTCGCAAAGGAGCTTGAGGAACACAAGAAGTGCACCAGTGATCGAATTTGGGCTCAAGCTGCCAAGATCAGTTCTCTCAGGGTGGAACTGTCAGCTGCGCAGGAGAGGATTGGCCAGTTGGAGGGAAGTTCATCCCGGCTCTTGGCTCGGGCCGACGGCGACTGGGAGTGGTCGAAGAAGGTCTCCGACCTTCAGCAGCAGCTTCAGGATGTCGAGGCAGGCTACGACGCGCATCGGGCCGGCTGGCGCAGGCAGGTGGATGAATACAAAGGGAGACTCAGGGTGGCGACCGACGAAGTTGCCCGTCTTCAAGGGCAGCTGGCAGGCAGGGCTCAGCTCGCTTCCTCTCGGGATTCCAGCGAACTCCAATCCCTGAGAAGAACTGCGGAAGAGTTTTCTGTCGCCCTTGGGGGAGGACGACTGAGCTACAGTAATTGAAGATCCAGCTGGCATGCGAGCAGCAGGCCGTCAAGGATGCAGAGGCAGAATCCGAGGTCCTGAGAAAAAGGCATCGAGAGGCGGAGAGCGAAAGCCAGCGATATCATCGAAGATACATGGAGATATTAATGAGAGAGAGAGAATTGGAAGTAGAAGTCGGACGTTTAGGGATTTCCTGGCGAGGGTCGTGGCCGAAAGTCCGAGGTCGGAGGAAGCTGGGCCCCCTTAAGGCTCTTTTTGTCTTTCCGTCTTTCCATGTATATATTTTTTCTTCTGTTGTTTCGTCTTGTTCTTGTCATTTTGCTTTTCTTTCTTTAGCCTGCTGGGCTTTGTAGTGTATATTTTATGAATGAAATGAAAAGAAGATTTTGTGTTACCTCGTCCACGTGTTGTATTAAATTGTCGTCCGCCGAACTTCTTTTGTCTTTAAGACTTGTCCGACGTCGATGTCGTTTGGAGGTGCCCAATTGTCGCCATGCTGATTTGCTTTTCTTGTCGTCCATGGCCGTAGGCTCGAGCTTGATGGTCCGAACTCTGCATTACCTCGAAGGTGTCGTTGTTTTCTTGAGCTGTGTCGTGAGCCTTCTTAGAGGCCGGGGATGTTTGGTAGGAACTTCCCGTCTTTGTTGAGACGAGATTCCTTAAGTCTTTGGTGTGGTTTGTTTTTCGTCTTTTGCCGGCGTAATTCATCGCTTTTCTTTTTAATTTTTCTCCTCTTTTCGAGTGAGGGTCCTCCCCTTGCTTTTTGAGGGATCGCGTAGAAGTGTAGAGGTGCCATTGAGAGGATTTTCTCCTTATCCAATTTTGTTGGGCAGTCGGGTCCTTGTCATCGTTCGGATGAGGTTCTCCCTCTGTTCTCAGTGGGGCTGTGGGGGCACATAAGGGTCGTTGCAAGGGCCTCTCCCCCCATCCGGTCTAAAAGAACCGGGCCTTCGACTTTGCTCATGTTAGGGCGAGGTTCTCCTCCTGTCCCTAACAAGGCTGTGGGGGCACATGTGGGTGCTGTTTGGCCTCTCTCCCCATCCGGTCTAAGAGGAACCGAGCCTTCGACTTTGCTCACGTTAGGGCGAGGTCGTCCTCCTGTCCCTAACATGGCTGTGGGGGCGCATAAGAGCATTGTAGGGCCTCTCCCCCATCCGGTCTAAAAGAACCGGGCCTTTGACTTTGCTCATGTTAGGGTGAGGTTCTTCTCCTGTCCTTAACATGGCTGTGGGGGCGCGTAAGGGCGTTGTAGGGCCTCTCCCCCCATCCGGTCTAAAAGAACCGGACCTTTGACTTTGCTCATGTTAGGGTGAGGTTCTCCTCCTGTCCCTAACATGGCTGTGGGGGCGCGTAAAGGCGTTGTAGGGCCTCTCCCCCATCCGGTCTAAAAGAACTGGATGTTTGACTTTGCCTCTGTTAGGGCGAGGTTCTCTTCCCATCCCCAACATGGCCTAGGGGGCATCCAAGGGCCGTTATATGGGCCTCTCCCCTGATTCGATCTTAAAATAATCGGACTTTTATTTTGCTCATGTTAGGACGAGGTTCTTCTTCTGTTCCTAACATGACCATGGGGGCACTCAAGGGCCGTTATATGGGCCTCTCCTCCGATCCGATCTTAAAATAATTGGACTTTCATTTTGCTCATGTTAGGACGAGGTTCTCCTCCTGTTCCTAACATGACCATGGGGGCACTCAAGGGCCGTTATATGGGCCTCTCCCCCGATTCGATCTTAAAATAATCGGACTTTCATTTTGCTAATGTTAGGACGAGGTTCTCCTCCTGTTCCTAACATGACCATGGGGGCACTCAAGGGCCGTTATATGGGCCTCTCCTCCGATCCGATCTTAAAATAATCGGACTTTCATTTTACTCATGTTAGGACGAGGTTCTTCTCCTATTCCTAACATGACCTTGTTTTAATCGTTTGAAGAGGTTATCCCCAATCGTAACAAATCCATGCCAAAAGGGAAAGACATGCAAAGTCGAAAAGAATTTTGATTCAAAGCAGAGTCGTGAGCAGTAGATTTACAGGTTTCTCAAGTTCCATGGTCGTGGAAGGTCTGCTCCTCCTTGAGGCCCTCCGATGATGGAGTCGATGGTCCCGATTGGAGGCCGATCTCTGGGCTGCTCCTCCCTTCTTGGCGGTTCAGGTTGCGGTAGGGCCCTTGGCCGATCTTCTCTGTCCTCAGGTCGGCGTCGAATGAACCTATCGAGTCGACCTCGCCGGATGAGCTCCTCGATCTCATCTCGGAGCTGGATGCATTCCTCCGTGTCGTGGTCGCGATGGTAGAGACAGAACTTGTTGGGGTTGCACTTTTCGGGGTGTGTGCGCATCCTCTCTGACCCAGGGAGCTGCTCCCTGACCTCTATCAGTACCTGAATCTTCGAGGCATTGAGGGGGGCGTAGTTGCGAAATCTTTTCGATGGAGAATCCCGCCGAACCCCACGATCCGAACTTCTCTGTCTACGTACCCGGGGAGGGGTATGGACATGCTTGTGCCCAGGAGGGGTTCGAGAACGTGGCCAAGCTTCTCTCGGCCCTTTTTCGATTGTGGGCTTACTCGAGTCTCCCGTCTGCCGCTCTCTCGCAGTCTCCTCATCTTTCATTTTGAAGGCTTCTTCCGCTCGGGCGTATCCTTCAGCCCGAGCCAACAAATCAGCAAAATCCCTGGGGTACTTCTTCTTCAGGGAGAACAAAAGGTCATTCTTCTGTAGGCCGCCCTTCAGAGCAACCATTGCTACCGATTGGTCCAAATTTCGGACCTCCAGCGCTGCGACATTGAAACGATTGATGTAGGCCCGAATGGACTCCCCCTCCCTCTGCTTGATATTGATGAGGGACTCCGAACCCTTTCGGGGGTGCCAGCTGCTGACAAAATGGGCCACAAATTGGTGGCTCATCTGATCGAAGGAAAAGATGGTACCTGACTTCAGCACCGAATACCAGTTTCTCACCGCTCCCTTCAAGGTGGATGGGAAGGCTCGACACAGAATGGCGTCGGGCGCGCTGTGAAGCAGCATCTCATCCAGAAGGCCTCCAGATGATCGATCGGGTCCGAAGTCCCGTCGGAGCTTTCAAACTGGGGGAGTTTGAAGTTTGGCGGGATCGGTTCCTGCATGATCATTTGAGAAAAGGGGGGGTCAGTACAAATATCCTCACCATAAGTGGGGGGATCGTGGCGGAGTTCTTCGATCCGTCGGTTCATCTCCTGGAGCCTCTGGTCCAGAAAATCCTCGCGACTACGGGTCTCGAGGGTCCTCTGGCAGAATGAGGGAAGAGATCTTCCAGGGGTAGAGTCGTGGTCTGATTGAGGGCTCTCCACTCTTGGATTCATCTTTCCGGGGAAGACTGGGTGGCTGGCCCAGGTGGCCCATCCCGCCGTCGGATTTTGGAGTTCTGGCGATGCTCTTTTCGGTCGTACTGATGCCTGTGGCTATTGCTACTGTTGCATGACCTGCACAGCTTCAGTGAGGCCTCTGACCTGCTGCACCAGTAGGTCGAATTGCTCCGTGCCAACCGCCGTTGTCGGAGGAGGAGGAGGAGGCTGAAAGACTGGAGGTGAGGTCGGAGCCTGAGATCTGGCTACGGAGGCCGTGGATCGCCGTGTGGATGCTTTGCGGGGAGGCATCGGGCGAGGATCAAGTGGGAGAAGGAGAAGTAGATGTCGGAGAAGATGATCAGAGGCGGTCCCGTTGAGCACTTTTTTAAGAACAAGGGTACTGCGAAGACACAGCCCTTCCTCTAGCGCCAATCCTGTTGGTGCAAAAATCTACCTGCGTCGAAGAAGCTGGAGTTATGGGGGTTGCGGTCGCCGTCGGGACCTGCAAAAGAAGTCTAAATCGGAGGTGGGGTTGCTCCGACAAGACCCTCCGATGCTCAAGTCAGTTCTCTGCCTCAACAAGAATGGAGTGCTCGAACAAAAATTTTAGCAGAGTTTCTAGGTAAAAATGAGAGCTTAGAGAATAACGTATCTGGGGTCCCCCTTTTATAGGCGGAGGGGGCAACAAACTGATAGTGATGTCTGTAACCGTCTGGCAGTGGGCCGCCCAGAGTCAGAAGGAGTTTGTTGTGGAGAGTAGTGGAGTGGACCCATGGCTATCACCGGGGCGTGCCATGTGGAGTCTGCCACGGGGAGCGGAGTGGTGTCCGTTGTCGCGACTTGCCAGAGAATGGAAGAATCACGCGGTATCCGTCGCAGGAAGTGGAGCAGGATCGTGGCCATTATTATGGCCTGTCAAAGAGTGATGGAGCCGCATGGAATCTGTCGCAGGAGGTGGAGCAGAGTCGTGGCTGTTGCTGCGGCCTGCCAGGGGGTCCAGGCCTATCGGTCGGAGTTCGACTGGGGTGTCTGGTGGAGAGAGGTGGCTAGCTACCCATCTGAGAGGAGCTTGGAGTCCGGCTCTCGCAGGAGCCCGGATGGAGTCTTCTTTCAGTTGAAGTCGGGGACGAAGTCTGGCTCCCACAGGAGTCCGGACGGAGTCTTCCCGCAGCTGGGGTTGGAGATGAAGTCTGGCTCCCGTAGGAGCTCGGGTGAAGTCTACCTGCAATTAGAGTCAGGGGCGAAGTCCGGCTCCCGTGAGAGTCCGGATGAAGTTTACCCTCAGTCGAGGTCGGGGATAAAGTCCGGCTCCCGTAGGAGTCCAGGCGGAGTCTTCCCGTAGCCGGAGTCGGGGACGAGGTCTGGCTCCCGTAGGAGTCTGGGCGAAGTCTACCTGCAATTAGAGTCAGGGGTGAAGTCTGGCTCCCGTAGGAGTCCGGATGAAGTTTACCATCAGTCGAGGTCGGGAATGAAGTCCGGCTCCCGTAGGAGTTCGGGTGGAGTCTTCTCGTAGCTGGAGTCGAGGACGAGGTCTGGCTCCCGTAGGAGTCTGGGTGAAGTCTACCTGCAATTAGAGTCAGGGACGAAGTCCGGCTCCCGTAGGAGTCCGGATGAAGTTTACCATCAGTCGAGGTTGGGGATGAAGTCCGGCTCCCGTAGGAGTCCGGACAGTCTTTCCGTAGCCGGAGTTGGGGATGAGGTCTGACTCCCGTAGGAGTCTGGGCGAAGTCTACCTGCAATTAGAGTCAGGGGTGAAGTCCGGCTCCCGTAGGAGTCCGGACGAAGTTCACCTGAAATTAGAGTCAGGGACGAAGTCCGGCTCCCGTAGGAGTCCGGACGAAGTTTACCTGCAGCTGGAGTCGTGGACGGAGTCCGACTCCCGTAGGAGTCCGGACGAAGTCTACCTGCAATTAAAGTCAGAGGCGAAGTCTGGTTCCCGTAGGAGTCCGGACGAAGTTTACCTAAAATTAGAGTCAGGGATGAAGTCCGGCTCCCGTAGGAGTCCGGACGAAGTTTACCTGCAGCTGGAGTCGTGGGTGGAGTCCGACTCCCGTAGGAGTCCGGACGAAGTCTACCTGCAATTAAAGTCAGAGGCGAAGTCCGGCTCCCGTAGGAGTCTGGATGAAGTTTACCTGCAGCTGGAGTCGTGGGCGGAGTCCGGCTCCCATAGGAGTCCGGACGAAGTCTGCAGGGGAAGTCGTGGGTGGAGTCCGACTCCCGTAGGAGTCCGGACGAAGTCTACCTGCAATTAAAGTCAGAGGCGAAGTCCGGCTCCCGTAGGAGTCCGGACGAAGTTTACCTACAGCTGGAGTCGTGGGTGGAGTCTGGCTCCCGTAGGAGCCCGGACGGAGTTTGCAGGTGAAGTCGTGGGCGAGGTCCGGCTCCCATAGGAGTCCGGACTTAGTCTACCTGCAATTAAAGTCAGAGGCGAAGTCCGACTCCCGTAGGAGTTCGGACGAAGTTTACCTGCAGCTGGAGTCATGGGCGGAGTCTGGCTCCCGTAGGAGTCCGGACGATGTCTGCAGGTGAAGTCGTGGGCGAGGTCCGGCTCCCGTAGGAGTCCGGACAAAGTCTGCCTGCAATTAAAGTCAGAGGCGAAGTCCGGCTCCCGTAGGAGTTCGGACGAAGTTTACCTGCAGCTGGAGTCGTGGGCGGTGTCCGACTCCCGTAGGTGCCCGGGCGGAGTCTGCAGGTGAAGTCGTGGGCGAGGTCCGGCTCCTGTAGGAGTCCGGACAAAGTCTGCCTGCAATTGGAGTCGGGGGTGAGGTCCGGCTCCCGTAGGAGTCCGGACGTCGCGAAAAATCCTGTCGACGCTGGCGGGGTCCTGCCCGTCGGCAAAACTTGAGAGTGTGGTGGAGGCTCGGCCGCCTAGGAGGTTTGAAGAGACATTGCCAGAGGTCGAAAGTCAGTTGGATCTCCGAAGGGTCACTCCCGTCACGAACTTCGGCTGGGGGTATTTTATACCCAACAATGACATATAAGAAAATACCATAAAATACCGATAAAAATATTTGCAGCATTCTTTATGGCCTATGGCGGTACTTAAAAATATCACTAATGTCTATTTTTGTTGTAGTGTTGAGAGGAGGAAGGCTGGAAGGGAGCTGGCTAGGAGGAGATAGGTTTTAAGGCTGCTATCTCTTTCTTCTTCCGCTCTTTTGAGTCTGAAAAATGGTATTGAAATATATGTAAGTATCAATTAACTACATTATTGAATGTAAATGAGGCCATAATACATGTGATCTATCTTTTTTCCTACTATCTTGGCTTCTAGTTTGATTAGATGTAATTAAGGCTGAGCAAATAACTGAAATTCGAAGAAAACCACCCAATCTGACCCAATAAACATTGGTTTTAATCGACTGAAAGATATAAATCAGATGAAATCGAATTAAAATTTATAAAGAATTGGTTATTTACAGTTGGATTCGGTTCCTAAACTTTTAACCCACCCAACCAATGTAGTGTTTTACCAACTCACTTTCATTTTGGGATGGCATCATTTAGACTTCAATACTTTATTCTAAAAAAATCCCATCATCCATTTGAATTCATGAGAATAATAATGTTAAATTATTGATGGAAACATATCAATTTGAGATAATTCTAAAGTGAAAACTTTAAATATAGTTGCTTTTAGATGAGTAATTTTTTTTTATTTTATTTTATACAGATTCAAAAATAAGTTCAAAATTTGTAACTTATAAGGTGTAGGCTTTTTTTGCATTAAATTGATAAAAAAAAGGTAAATAAGCTTAAGTAAACCAATATTAGACTTAAAATCAATGTTGGGTCAATATTGAAGTCCAAACCAACACAACCCATCCGAACCTGCTACAAACTATTCACTTTAGTTTCAAACAGTTTATGCATGAGAAACGATTGGCAATTGATTGAATTTTCTTCAATCTGATTGGATTCAATCGGATGAAATTTTTCTTTGAATCCAACCAAACCAAACCCATACTCAGCTCTAGATGTAATATTTTCTTGCTTCTTATTTACCTTCTCCTTCTTAGGGCCTGTGCAGGTTTTAAAGTTATGGCCTCATTGTTGATAATTTCTATATCTTACGAATGTACCTCTTCTTTTGATTTTACTAGAATCCTTTGACTCATCCTTTTCTTTTCTTGTTGCCTTTTTGGATCCACCTGAAGGAGCCCTTAGTGGAGGGGGGACATAATGGGGTACTCTATCCTTGAACAAGATTTCATGCTTAGACCGGCTCAATGATATGCTCATAGACTCTAAAATATATATTTTTAGTATACCATACACTGATAAAGTATGATGTATTCTTTCTAACAAATATAATAGCTGCTGTAGTATAGCAATATGGGAAGTCAGTTAAATCCTATACCCTACATCCACAAACACTCTCTCCTAACTTCATAACAAATCTATCATTGCGATGCTTAAATTCAAATTGTGGCATCCTCTCCATATACAATGATAGTCTATGGCCTCTAATTTAGCCTTCTCAAACTTCTTTTGAATCTTAAGACAAAGAGGGCCTATAATTTTGTTCAGGCCTTCTCTTTTAGCTTAAAATTGCTGCATCAATAGCCTCCAAATAGTCTTTAACAAGTGATAATAGACTTATTTCGAGCATCCACTATGTACTTGTTGAAGGACTTGGATATATTGTTCAACAATATACTCGACCACAACTTAAGTGAGTGCTGTGTGAGCCACTACCATGCGATCTCATCAAAGTATCTCATTTCCTCCATGGCAGCCTCAAAGTCATGAAGTATGGTCGCCCTAGCATACTTTCAAAGGGCATTTCTATAATTATTATCCTTGAACCTAGAGCTTTTAAAATTAACATGTAAGTATCACATATAAACTCTACGATCCATGCTAGGAATGATAATCTAAAAGCTCTCAATAAGACTCCACACAAATATTGAACAAATGAAAAAGTTATGGATAATTAAGTACTTAAGAGTAATAAAAAATATAAATATTGAATAATATAAATTTATTTTGTCTATCCAATATAAAAGTCCAACCATGCTCTTCTAAGGGCCCAATATCTTCTAATAATCATGTCAAAAATCAGCTCCAGTCATCTTTCATCTCTAACTCGATCACGACCTATACGATGGAGAACATATTTTTATTACCATTCTTCTCCATTACAACTAGGATTTATTCTCCAAATGAGCCCTTTAAATGATATCCATCCAGTCCAATAATAGATCTGCAACTTTTGACGAAGTCATACTTGCATGCTGCAAGACAATAGTGTAAACTCCTAAGGATAGACTGACTAGTCTTATCAGGTCTTCTGACATCCATCAACATCGTGCTTCTAAGATTAGTTTACCTGATGATCTAATCGTATTCTTATAGATGGACATACTGCTCCCTATGGCTCCTTTGAATAATTTTCAGTGCTTTAGTCTTAGGTCTATAGTACTATGACCTCAAAATTGAAACCTTCATATCTCTCCTTACTTGCTCTCAGAAGCCCTTGATACTTTACTTTGTGTCGGATCTAATTTCATTAATTTACTTCTCTATTAATAACTTGGATGTGACGTTGTGATTTTCAAATTACCTTTTATGATTATGCACAGGCTGGAAGGTCTTTACTTGACAAATATTCCCCTTCTATAGTGGTGAAATATGAATCCTCTATCCACATCCCTACTTGCATATAGCGGTAATCTGACAACCTTATTCTTCTTAATACAAAATCAAAATCCTCATGTATGCTATAAAACTGTAGTCTCTTCCTAAACTGTGCAACATTACTAAACCTCATTACAACTAAAAGTTTGATAGTTCTTTTAATATCTATATGTTTATTAAATTTGGGATAATCAGAATCCCAAAATCTAACATTTAAATCACTATCACTGTCCAAGCTACAGAAGTGAGAGTTACTATTACTCTCTCGTTTCCTACCATTGGGCTGCTCCTCTCCAAAAAAATTAGCACCTCTATGGAGAGAAGAATGATATATCCAAGATTTTAACTCCTTGTTAATAATATCTCTATCTATACGAATTTATCAAATAGATCATCATCGTTGTCATTCGAATCACTTAGTTGACTAAGTGATACATCACTAATGCTGTCATTGCCAAGTATAGGCTTCGAAGTGGCAACTATAACCTCTTTCATTTTTCTCATCAACTTTAGACTTCCAAATGTAGGTGGTCCCACAAACCATTTTCACTATCACTTTTTTGATTTAGGTCTTTGGTGTGGATGCAACTGCATCCTTAATAATGAACTTCTCTATAATAGTGATTGGGACACCCACTAATTGACTCTCATTGTCTCTTTGAGAAGATATATCTGCAATAGCTGAAGGAGATGCAATAATTAGAGGCATCTCTATAATAGCTAAAGTAGCTTTCTGAGTGGCACTAATAGAGGTACAAGTAGCTACATTCTCCTAGTGCTCCATATATACTTGCACTATATCAGCCTCTCTCATGGAAGTTAGCAACTTTAGAATATCTGAATTACATCTTAATTCCCTCAAGTAATTTTCAAATGTCTGTCCAGGCATGAGATAATAAAAGTAAATATAATTTGTATATCTTAACTTACCCAACATATCCTTCAGCGCTGTGATACTAAATCTATTTGGATCATAACTATCGAAGTATCTAACATACCCCCTACTATAGTGATAGTTTGGATGGTACTTGATTGATCTACCATAGTGAATTTGTGTAGTAAAAAAATCAGAGTCCATCCCTGCAATAACGAATAAGTGATACATGGAGTTCATACACACATAAGTTCAATTTTTAGTTAAAAAAATTGATAGAGTCATTGGATATTGAAAAAATATTACTTAATAAACTGAAAATATAAGTCTAAATAGAATTTTGATTCTTCCAATATTAACAAACTCAAATAATAGTCTAAAAAATAATGCTTAAAAAAGTAAAACATCAGTCCAAAAAGCATTGAACATCAGTCTAGAAAGTAGTTAGATGATTGAATCGACCCAAATCATTGAGTATGACTATCCGTCAATCCTATCTTTCTTAATTATTCATATTCTTTCTAATTATTAGACTTAATTAAGTATAGAATGATAGTTGTCTCAATAAAAAGATGTCCAGTATTAGGATACTACAATATGATTTATGAATTAAAGATTTTAAAATTTTTTTTATAAAATTATGTGGATTTGTTGGAATATATATAAGATAAGTAATGCTGTATTTTTTTTAGATTTATCGATAAAATATAAAAAAATATATTAGATTATTCATAATTTATGAATCTGATGCATATATTTTGAATTATCAAATATATATATTTTTAAAAAATATTAAGTGATTTATGGTTGAATATATTGAATTTGATATAAATCATATGGATTGATTTCAATATTGTATAGCTTTATGAATTATTCGATTTAGAATATGAAATATATTTTTGAAGAAAGTCTATGATTTAAGATAAATTTTCACTGATAGCCTGATTATGTATCGAACCCCACTAATGGGGGTTAAACGTTGGTACTTTGATATCCATCAGTGGGATAGTTAAATGTTAGTACTTTGACATCCCGCTAATGGGATGGTTAAACACTGGTACTTGATTCCCCGCCAATAAGGTGGTTGAATACTAGTACTTGATACCTCATCAGTGGAGTGGTTAAATGTCGGTACTTTGATATCTTACCAATAGAGAGATTCAGCACTAATATTTTGATACCTTGTCAGTGAGGATTGTGCACTGGTATTTTGATATTCCATCAGTACGATAGTTAAATACTAGTAATTTGATATCCCATTGGTGAGGGTTATGCACTGATATTTAATTTAGTTCATGGCTATTGAGATTAGTGTGATGTTTTGAAAAAAATCGATTCATGAATGAAAATGAATTCGCATGGATCATATTTTGATTCATATTGCATATTTTGAATTGATGATTATGTATGTCTATTTTTAATATATTATTATTATTGAATTTATCTAACTAAAGCGGATATTATTTACTAGATTGTCTAACTCATTACTCTATATTTTATCATTTTAATAGATTCAGATGATTAACTTAACTTGGTGATTCATTATGGAAGAGAAAATTAGAGACAGAGTTTAATATTTTTATTTTAGATTAAGATTTATTAAAATTTGATACAAAAATATAAACTATTATTTTGTAAAAAATTTGATTTAGTTATTTAAATTAAAATTGAATATTAATTATTTGAATTTTATTCTATGGTTGCTTTATGATATTACCATGAGATACATTGCATGTTTGTAGAGAGAGTTCTCCATGAGTATGCGGTGGTTGCTATGACCTCTGGCTCGCGATATCGGGTTGGATGCATGACAACTGATTTTCTTTGAATAAAAGTTTTCAAGTTTTATGTATGATGAATTTTTAGGCAAGCTCATTGATTGGAGGGAAACTGCTTAAGATGGAACAATCTAAATGCCAATCTTCTGTCATATGGATATGCATTGAGTTTAATTGTGCCTAATCCTAATTTTATGTCTACTATGAAGCATGCCCAGTATCAAACAAGTATATGACAATTTTAACATCATTTTTCATATTGCAGGCCATACCTCAACTGAAGACAGATCAAAACTTCTAAACATAGTGCACCTTGCAATTAGGAATGTAATGGATCTAAAACACTTACACCAAGTTTGTTATCTGGATGTAGTCTTAGTTATCTATGTAAGCACAAACTTTAGTCCTGGCTAATCAGAATGAAGATGTAGTTGTGCGGATTGCAGATGTTGCTATTCTATGTGTCTAGCCAAAACACAGAGTCAATCAATTGATAACTGATTTTTGGCTTAATGTAGTCAAGTAATGGTAATTCTTGTTGTATGTAACTTGACATGCATTGCATAGAACCAAACAACCCTTGTGTTGGATTAATCTCCTAGTCTCGATCTTTATGGATGGCTCGGATTCAATCATGAAGGCATAACTAAAATGTTTAATTGCATGACAATACATCAACAATTATTAAGGATAGTTCAATCTGAAAAATATAAAATCAAATTATGGTAAATTCAAGATATGTGCTTATCTTTAAGTTAATTTTATCCTCTTCATATTTATGTTCTATTGTTGCATCAAGGTTCTGGGGAGGGCTGATGTGGCAGAGGAGGAGCATCGATCAAGCCACTGGGACACCATAGGAGACCTGCAAAGGAAGCCACTCATGCTTGAGGTGGATGCTCCGATGGAGATCCTCCGATGCTTAAGTTAGCTAGAGCTTGAATATAATAAGAGAGAGAGGGAGAGCTAGCTTAAAGTGGCTTTGTATCCGTATTTTTTGGGGTCTATATAGAGAAGTGCCAGAATTTGTTACATTTAAACCCATAGGTTGTTAGGATAGGGGATCCACCCACTAACTAGGTTGTTAGTCGTTGGTGTCTATTACATGACATGGCCATGTTCCAAGAGTTTATTGGGAGATTCCATTTAATTGCCCGTGTGACTTAACTAGTCAGTGGACTGAGGTCGGCTCATGGTCAAGGTGCCATCCTGATCTGATCTGCATCAAGACAGACTATGGGACCTTATCTTTTGTAGTTGGTGGAATCCCGACCAGGAGGTCGGTGGGGTCCATATCAATCATTGATCATAGATCTTCATTTTTGTCATCGATGAGATGTCAACCCGGAGGTCAGTAGTACGTCGAGCTAAGGGTCGGACGAGAGCTGATGAGATCGCTTTATCTTGACACTCCATGATGGATTTGATGGTGCTAGTCATCAAGATCCATATCAATATTTCTACTAGCCCAGGATTTTCGAGGATTAGTCCTGAGGACATCGACTGAGGTGGAATAATCCCATAAAACTTATCCCCCACTTTGAGTTCGAAGTGATCACTTCGGATGGAGTAGTTTTTGGAAGGAAGTCCTTAAAGCTTGTCCAAGTTGGTGAATCCAGATTGTTTGATCTTCAAGTGAATCGTTGCATCACTTCATAGAATCTGATTTCGATTTGATAAGTCATTTCGTGAATCACACCTTAATTATTTTGAAGAGATTTGATATTTCGTGATCCTGAAGCATTTATGAGGGATGGACGGCTTGAGGTAGGTTGTTATTTTAGCTTCAAAAGATGCTTTTTGGTAGTTACGGATCCGTCAACCATATGGTGCCGCTTGTTAAATGTTGACTGATCTTACGTTGTTTTATGTAGATCTATTAGCATGGTCGAATCAGAATGATAATGTATTGAAGAGTCATAGGGTCAGATGGCTTCGATTGGAGACACATGGTAGAGATCTAATGGCTTGAAACTTTAATCAAGGCCGTTGGAGCATGGTATAAATAGGTTCCCCCCCCACTAGTCTTATTTTTCTAATCGTTAGTTATTTTCTATGCTCCAATCTTGCTACTGTGTGCTCCACCTTCTTCTTCGACTCCAACGAGTATTCTGATTCTCTGGGGTGCTTATCCTATCCAAAGTCTCACCTTCATGTTTATTTTTTTATCCTTTCCCTTATATCAGTGTGCCTTTCTTCCTTCTTATTTTCAATCTTCTTCTTATGATGTCTTCTGACAGGGAGGATTGGGGTATAAGTCAAGATGGTCGAGGCTCTTGGCCACCTCCTCCCTGATCTAGGTTCAAGGTGGGTCCTCAAACCACTACTACATGTGCTTCTTCATCTGGGTGCCAAAACTCTTTCAAATCTAGGGAAGAGAAGTTATCTATTACTGAGGTCGATATGTCAGAGTTTCGATCTCAGTATTCTATTTCTTCTAATTTTTGGCTAGAAGTTTTAGATTGGAAAGGTCTGTCTCTCTGGCTTAGGAGGGTCGAGTCACTCTTTACGAGAAGATTTTCTGAGCAAATCTTACACTACCCTTCCATTTCTTTACTTCCAACCTTTTTGATTATTATAAAATTCTTCCATCTGAAGTCACCTCGAACTCCATTCGAGTGATCTTCATTATTCTCTATAGCTGAGTTGGTATCCGTCTAAAGACTTCTCTCTTCCAGGTGCTATTTATCCTGAAGAGGCATCCTTATGATAAAGGATGGTGATATTTTAGTCCTCATCATGGGTGCAAGTTTATTGAGGATCTTCCTCCTTCTATCCATGACGGAAAGGATAAGTTTTTTTCATTTCATCCGATCTCCCCTAGGGCTTCAATTGGATTTAGGGTGATCCCAGCCTTTCTCCGAACAAGGAGAAATCAGTCCTTCCTAGAGATGAGGAGGATCCCCATAAGTTGCTTAATATAGAGGTGCTGAAGTTGAGCGATCTCACGGCTGGGCAGATGCTCTACGATGTTGGCATTAGTCTAGCTCTTTCTCGGGGTAGGTCTAAGATCATTATTTTATCTGGTTACTCGATCCTCATTTAACTGATTAGATGCTAACTTGCAGTCTTTGGTTTTGGCAACAATGAGGTCCACATCTAAGGCAATCGGGCTTTCTTTTAAGAAGAAGAGGCCAAGCTCCACCTCGAAGGAAGGCACCCCGAAGAGGGTGAGGCCGACAACTTCTTTGACTCCAGTTCTACCTGCTGTCTCTAGATCAGCTGGGACTTCCAATGCGGATGATGTGCAGAGGGTTATTGTCACATTGCCTCTGAAGGCAGCTTTTTCAGCCACCACAGAGTCAGTTCTAGCAGTGTCCCCTCCTCCTCCTCCTCGATCCTCATTGTCGGTCCGATCAAAATCATTTCCAATTTCTCCCATGGGTCCGACTTCTGTGGCTCAACAGGGAGCAGGGCCTTCTTCGTTGGTGTTTGAGGAAGAGTTCATCACCATGATGAAGAGGTTTTGGAGGGATGATTTAGCTCTTTATATCAGCAGCTTGCCCAGAAAGTCATCAAGGTGACACTACTACCAGTCGATTGGGCCGAGACCAAGGCCCGACTCTTGAACAAAGGTCTATCCACTTCATTTGAGGATATGCTGAAAGTAAGTTTTAACTCAATCATTTCTTCTTTCTTTTACTTAAAGTTTTCTAACTTCAATATCTTTTTGTAGTTGATGCACGATATGGTCCAACTCCATGAAGCTATCATCTCCGCGAAGCTATCATCGAACTAGGTCAGGTGAAGGGAAAGCTAAAGAGAGATCTCCATGCTGCAGAGGCCCATAGGAAGGCCTCGACGGATGATGCTTCCCGAGCTCGGTCCAAACTCCAGGTCGCCAAGGACTGAATCATGCAGCTCGAGACTTTCCTTGCCATGGAGTGCAGGCTTGTAGGGTACGAGAGAAGAGAGTCACCAAGCTAAAGGCAGATCTTCAATTGGAGGTGAGGATGTCAGAGGAGAAGATCAAGTCAACAGATGCCCGAGCAAAGGTTGATAAGGTGAAGGTGGTTGCTGAGGCCAAACTGAAGGCCGTTGAAGAGTATAAGACCTCGGTGGAGTTTAAAGCGGAGGTCGCCGAAAGTTTTTCGGTCGTCTATGGCTATGGCTTTGATGCTTGCAAGGCTCAGGTGGTATACTTCCTCTCCAAAGTTGATATTGGCCAACTCAATCTGTACACTAAGATTGAGGAAGAAGATCAATAGCAAGGTGAAGGATTGGTGGAGCCTGATGTGGAGCCTACCGTGGTCGAACCTCTTGTAGCTACTAAACCTATGATCGGCGAGTCGATCTCCATCGAGGATCCTGCCATTGAGTTGGTTGTAGCAAAAGCCCAAGTTGTCGAGTCAATGATTGATGTTGATGTCGAAATATGGTTTGATGAATCTTAAGCTTTTGTACCTTATTTTTAACTTCATCTTTTGTACCTGCCTTCGATAGTTTTTGCAACTGAGCTTTCTTTATGAAATGATCTTACTTTTTGAAGTCTGGTATCTCATTGTTCTTTGCATATTTTTATAGTTGGTTCTGGCTTGTGGTCTTGCTGTCTTCACATGATTTTAGTCTCAAATTTTTTCTAAGTTATGAGCTTCAGTGAGCCTTCGATCTCTTGGATGATTCCTATCTCATCTTCTAAGCTCGATGGTCCAATGAGTACCGAAGCAGCTTCCCAAGGTCTTCTTGGATTTTGGAATCTGTCCAAGTTGTTGGCCTCCATCAGATTCCTGATGTGGATTATCCATGTGGATTTATCAATGTAGATTGTCGATTGTTGATGCCTATTTCAATAATACTAGGCAGAGTTAGCCAAATTTAAGACTTTGGTTGTGTCTTTCATTTCGTCCTGAGGATTTTGTTTGTGGGGATCTAAGCTAGGATACCTCCTAATTATCGATACCATGTCAATCGAAGCTTAGTAGGTCTTAGTCTGAACTGAGATATTTTTGAGAGATCGATCTTCTGATCCAGCCGTCGGATCCTTTTTCACACTTATCTTCATAGTGCCCCGTGACTTGGGGCATCTTTAAGAAAGACAAAATATTTCTGAGGGTATTACCTTGGAAATTGACTCTGGCCCTATCCGAACTTGTCACGTGGCATGTCATGGTAAATTTCAAAGTGGGCTTTGTGAATTGTTCCTTAAGAATTCGAGCAGATAAGAGTGTAATAATGGGCTATGTTGTTAGCTGCCTCAGGTTTAGCCAAGTAGTGCGATTTGATAGCTTGATGACTGGATGTGTACGATACAAGACCTATATAAATAGGTCACTTGCCTTATAGAATTCACTGTATCCATTAAGGGATATTCTCTCTCCTATCGTCTTACTGCCATGGAGCCATCACCATGGGCCGTGAAGCAATCAGTGGAAAAGAAGATGGCTTCTTTGTGTGGTGAGTCTTCATCCAAGAGGGAGAAGGGTACCTAGTTGGAGTCCTCTGCGTCCGGCCAAGTTCCACCTCCTCCCAAGGCTTCGGAGGGACCGATTGGGTCTAGGGAGAATGCTCCACCCTCCTCATGCAAGGTGGAGCCTTCTACACTAGATGTCTTCGCTGAGGCTAAGATTTGCTACATTGTAGAGTATAAGGCCTCGACAAACTTCGAAGAGGAACACATCGAGGCATCAACGATAGGATTCATCCAAGTTGCATACTTCCAGCGTGGCCATGTTAAATCATTCCATGTAATCATGCAAAGACTCTCTCTCTTCTTAATGGAGGGAGAAGAGGCTATCTGTAGTCCTCGATTGGACTCGGTTGTTCCTAAAGTGAGCAATGAATTGGCATCCAAGTTGCTCGATGGAGGTTATATACCCCGACTGAAGCCCTGAGTATCAGGTTCACGCCACCTTCTTCAGTGTTGCAAGGAAGAGGAGACATAAGAGGGCGATCGAAATGCCTTGGAGCATCATGAGGGCTTTGTAGCCTTCCAAGTGATCTAGCAGATTAGTGGAGCCATTATATGGCTCTATCACCGGCATCCTAAATTGACTTGGGATCGATTCTTGAAGGATGAAGCAGTCAAAAGATGGCCAAGAACTAAAGTTGAAGACCTCATCGTTCCCTCTACTATCCACTGGACCTCGATCAGTCGGTGCTTGATCTTATGGATCTTTTACTCAAGGTCCTCCTCTCAATGAGATCATTTCAGACTAGGGTGAAAAGTCTAACATCGAATCTCTGCAAGAAGAAGTGGGGGATCGTCGACGTAGTCTTCCATGGGCAAACCCGTGGTGGGATGGTGATCCTCAATCAACTAGGATCGATCGATGCATTCCTCGAGGAGGGTTCTCTAGGACCGAAGATTGGTTTTGGTGGCTATGTCGAGATGGTGCCACCTGAGGAGCAAAATAAGATAGCAGCCGCTACTCCATGGCTTGTTGCAAGTGTTAGATAGCATTCGTCAGCACCTAGATCTGGTGAGCCAGATCATTGAATTGTTGGGGCTCCATTATCATGGGTGGTTGCATTGGCTCTATAGGTCCATAAGATGTGGACAAGTGGGTGGCTCTATCTTGGCTTCCCCGGGTGGACTATCAATGAGAAGTGATGGAGTTCTTGCGGTAAGGCATTCTCTCTCTTGGATTAGGTTGTCCGACTCTTCCTCTAGTACCAAATATTGTGTCAAGGCTTCAAGGAGAGCTGATGTGGTAGAGGAAGAGTGTCGACCAAACCATTGGGACATTATAGGAGACCTACAAAAGAAGCTCACTCGCATTGGAGGAGGGTGCCCTAGTGGGGGATCTTTGAATGCTTAAGTCAGCTTGAGCTTGAGCACAATAAGAGAGAAAGAGAGAGCTTGCTTAGAGTGGCCTTTTGCTCATACCTTTTGCGATCCTCTTATTGTCTTTATATAGAGAAGTGCTAGAGTTTGTTACGCCTGAACCCATAGGTAGTTGGGATAAGAGATCCACCCACTAACTAGATTATTAGTCATGGGTATGCATTACATGACATGGCCACATTCTGAGAGTTTGTTGGGAGATTTCATTTAATTGCCCATGTGATTTAACTGATCGGTGGACTAAGGTCGGCCCACAGTCGAGGTGCCATCCTGATTAGATCTGCATTAAGACGGACTGTGGGATCTTATCCTTTGTGGTCGGTGAAATCTCAATCAAGAGATTGGTGGGGTCCGTATCGATTGTTGATCATTTTCAGTTTTGCCATCAGTAAGATGTCGACCCAAAATCGATGGTATGCCAAGCTAAGGAACAGAAGCCGATGAGATCACTTCATCTTGACACTCCATGATGGATTTGATAGTGCTTGTCGTTAGATCTATATCGATGTTTCCGCCAGCCTGAAATTTCTGAGAATGAGTTTCAAGGACATCGGCTGAGGTGGCATGACCTTGTAACATCTATTATACAAAGATTTATTTTAATATGAATTAGTTTTTAAGATATTAGCTTGTCAATCTTAAAATACTGCATGCAATTCAGAAAATGAATAGAGTTACATTTTGGAAAATATCACGGTATACATCAAGATATTCCAACCAAATTGATCCTTGAGTTTTGGATCTTTTTTCATTTCATTTACCTTCACATAACCAAGATCCGGTCAAACTCTATACATAAGTCTTAAATAGAGCTAATTAAAACAAAATAAACTTAACCATGATTGTAGTTAACTAAAATAACAAAAATTAACTCATCTCTACTATCTCTATTAGAAAAGATCTAATTCTATTTACATTTTTATATAATATAAAATAATATGGTGACTTTGTTGATCTATATAACATTTATCATTCTTAGTGGACTATTTTTATTTGATAATGCAGATATCAATTCATGCTTCTTTTTTATATCTCTTATGATGATGGTTACTAATTATTATAATAGTATATATCAAACTTCAAATCAAATTTGTTTTTTTAAAAGCTTAACCAACTTTGTTTTTCTTATAATTAGGGTTTAGCACATGTAAATGGTACTATCATAAACACAATAAAATAAAAATTGCTATGAATTTGAGTTGAAGTAAGAGAATAATTTACTAGGTAAGTAGAATAAGAATCAATCAAGCCTGCAATACCCAACTATAATTCATAAATAAAGGCTATTGGTCAAACCAAAAACTAATCCATATCCAAAATCTTTAATGTGATGTGAGAGGATCCTTATCTTTTTCTTATTTTAAAAAAATAAAAAATGTCAAAGCTTGCAATATGATCTCAATAAGTCTTAATTTCGATCCAATTTATTTTAATTTTGGCTAATTAAGCTCAATTGATACTTTTGGTTTTTATGTGCTGTCGGGATTATAATCCACTTGGCACATATAACTTATGATCTATACAATACATAAGAAGAAAGAAAAGCTCTTTGCTATCATATGGCAACTAAGAACTGTATGAATATGTTAATGCCTTTAAATATTGGATACAGTAATGTTTCAAGCATGGATAGTAATTTAAGTAAATGGAAATAAAAAAGGAGATAGGAGCACTAAGTAAGTGGGAGGTCAGCAATAATATTCTTGGTTTTTAAAAAATCTTTTCAATTAAAAAGATTGTTATCATTAATTAAGAGATAGTTCTGTAATCCTAAGAAATAATATACAACTTAAAAAAGAAGAGGAAAGATTCTTATCATTAATTAAGAGATAATTCTGTAATCTTGGGATAGTGATTTAAGTTAATGGGAAAAAAAAGGAGATAGGAGCATTAAGTAAATGAGAGGTCAGCAATAATATTCTTAGTTTTTAAAAATTCTTTTCAATTAAAAAGATTCTTATCATTAATTAAGAGATAATTCTATAATCCTAAGAAATAATATACCACTAAAAAAGAAGAGGAAAGATTCTTATCATTAATTAAGAGATAATTCTGTAATCTTGGGATAGTAATTTAAGTTAATGGGAAAAAAAAGGGAGATAGGAGCATTGAGAGATCAGCAATAATATTCTTGATTTTTTTAAAAAAAATTCAATTAAAAAGATTCTTATCATTAATTAAGAGATACTTCTGTAATCCTAAGAAATAATATACAACTAAAAAAGAAGAGAAAAGATTCTTATCATTAATTAAGAAATAATTCTGTAATCTTAAGGTATAATATACAACTAAAAAAAATGAGAAAAACTTCCAGATATTATTAGTTTTACAAATAACATAGATATGGATTGTAAATGGCTATTAATTTATTTCCTAAATTATAGATAGCACATAGTAATTATTGATATAGGCATGGTGGCCCTTGGATTTCTAAAAGGTAGAACATGATTTACCTTGCCTATAATAACAAACTAGTTTTTTATCCCACCCATTGCGCACGGTTATAAAATCATATAAGTTATTATTTGAGAAAAAAATAAAGAGTTACCATATAATAATGTGCATTTAATATAAGGAAGGTTGAGAGCTCTTAAGAGCTTAATAGAATTCCAAATGAAAATAAAGTGGGAGAAGCACGGGAGTTGAGGGCCTCCTAGGAAAATGAAATGGTCAAGCTCATTTAATATGGCAGATTGAGAGTTCTCAGGAGCCTAATAGAATTTCAAGAAACCATACTAGCCCATCATTTTTAATATTTTAAATAACTTTTAAGTATTTTTAATACCATAATTAATAATTTAATATTTATGTCGCTCTATGTTGATGTGGCATAATAGAGGTTGATATTGTGCCAGATGGCATGAAGAGGTGAGACTTTTTTGCTTATGTGGATAGGCTAGATTAACAACATAGTTTCTCTTATCTTTTGCTTTCAATATCTTAGCTGACAGTAGCCTATCTTATTCTGATCTTCTTTCTCATTGATCATTTATCGAGGTGGAATTGTCGGTCTCCTTTACTTCACTCTAGTTGTTCATCAAGGTGAACCACTATGTTGGCGGCAACAGTTGTCTCACCATCATTCATCATAACTAAGTTCCAGCTGGCCACAATCTCATGTACAGTTGGCAAAATCGATTAGACACAACCCCACTTCCAGCTCATATATCCAGCTGTACACCAGCTCACTTATAGGTGGCTCTTTAACTACCTAAGAAACTCCTCTAATAGCTCAATAAACTCTAGAACGGCCTCCTCAATCCGTTTATAAATAGAGGGTAAGGGATCCTCCATTGGTAAGTCTTATTCTCTGAAATTGGAGGAGACTCTACCAGTAGAAAACTCGGCCAGAATCCTGGTTCTTACCCAGTTCTCCTCCAGTTTCACTTGATCTCTCTTGCTCTCCTTCTTTTTTCCACCTCTGTTGTCAAGACTTGAACTAACTTAAGCATCGGAGGGTCAATAATCGGAGGATCCCCATCCAATTTCTTGACTGATTTTATAAATTGGAGGAGCTCCCATTGGATCACAATGATCGCTCCGGTCCGACCTCATTTGATCTGCTCTACTCCAAATTTTGAGCATTACAGCAATAGATTGATGCTAGAGGAATGGGTGGCTCTGATTTTTTTTATAGAAAAGATGGTTAAGGTACGAGTTCAGCATCTCTCTCCCTCTACTTTAGAAGAAAGAGCACCTGAGGTGACACTACAGTAACCAATTACTGTGGATCCTCAATAGTTTAGCCTCCTTGTTCAGCAAATCCAAATCCTGACAGCAGCCATTCAACAACTTCAAAAAGAGGAGTAATAATTGAAGAAAGCTCCTCCTTTAAATACTTTATTTCAGCACAGTCCTCAACCAGCCCATCAAGATGAACATCATATTGATAAGACTGACAGTGAATCTACCTCCAATACTCTGAAAGTTCAAAGTGGAGATGATTTGGAGCACAAGATCTTGGATCTTGAAAGTTGTCTAATGGAGATTCAAGTAGGAGATCGATCTCAGAATAAATATAGTTTCAATCTCTGATCTCCTCTCTCATGAGATTTTGAATGAATCGATCTCAAATCAATTTAAAATGCCCACCATCGAGTTTTTTGATGGCTTTACTGATCCAATCAATCATATTGAGGGCTATAGAGTCCTCATGCTTTATAAGGGGCTTTCAATGCCCTATTATGCATTATTTTTCCTGCAATCCTCAAGAAGGCAGTGAGATTGTATTTTTTCAGACTTCTGCAAGGATCTATCTCTTCTTTTAAGTAGCTTGGGAGGCTATTCATTACTTACTTTGGTACTAACAAACCTCATTTGAGGCATGTGGGTAGTCTTTTTTTTGTTCAGCAATAGAAAAGAGAAGATCTCTGGAAGTATGTGGCTCATTTTAATGCGACCACTCTAGAAGTAAAAAATTTTAATAAATCAATTGTCATGTCTGTTTTAGAAAGGAGACTCCAGAGTAACCGTCTGATTTTTTCTCTAAATAAGAACTTTTCAGACACCTATAATGAGATGCTCGATCGTGTGCATAAGTACGCTCAGGTTGGAGAGGAGCAAGCTATCTTAAGGCAGGCAAGGAAGGATAAAAAATGAGAAGAAATGGTCGAGAGAGAATAATGAAGTATAACAGACTAAAAGCTCTAATCAATCCTGAAAAAAATTCAAGGTTAAGAAGTCCACCTTGGCATTTTGACTCTTATGCCCCTCTGTCCGCCCTTCGAGCTCAGATTCTGATAGAAATTGAAGGAGAAGGATATCTCCAAAAGTCTGATTCTTTGAAGGCTCCTCCAGAGAAAAGAGACAAGCAAAAATACTGCTACTTCCATCGAGATCATGATCATGATATCAAAGAATGCAGATAGCTGCGAGATAAAATAGAGGCCTTAGTGCACCGAGGCTATCTCGATAAATATGTCAGACCAATCAAAATCATGGAGTATAGGCCTCTGACAGAAGAAACTTTTAAGGACCATAACTGACCGACTACTGATATTATCGATATGATATCCGACGTCCTACCTAGCACTGATGATCCATCTCTTAAGAGGCAAAGAACTGAATATGTTATTTTATTTTCTGAGAATGATGTAAGGAGAATCCAAATCTCTCATAACAATACTGTTGTCATCTCTATGACGATAGTGAAGTACAATATAAAAAGAGTTCTTGTTGATAATAAAAGCTATGCTGGTGTGTTGTTTTATAATGCTTTCTCAAAAATGAGCTTGATTGAGCAGCTTGCGCGAGTCGGTACTTCTTTCATCGGGTTTTCAAAAAATTCGATGGTGATCGAGGGAGAAATTACTCTGTCGATCACAGCAGGACAGGAGCCAAGACAGTCAATGGTGTAGCTCACTTTTTTAGTGGTCAGAGTTCCATCTGCCTATAATACTATTCTCAACCAATTTGATTTCAATACTTTTAAAGCTATTGTCTCTACTTACCATCTATTGGTGTATTTTCTGATTAAGAAAGAAATTGATGAAATACGTGGCAACCAAACGATGGCTCGATAGTATTTTATGGTTTATGCTAAAATAAAATAACATGTAGAAACTACGTCAGTTGACATACCGGATGAATTGGATGAGCTCGAAAAATTTTGAGGTGAACCGTTAGAAAAGCTTGAAGCTATTTCTTTGGGAGATAATCCAAAAAAAATGGTTCAGATCGGTATAAACCTCAAGTCAGGTTTAAGGGATAAAATGATCAAGTTTATATGGATAAACGCTAACATCTTTGCCTGGTTGGCTTTTGATATACCTGGCATTCTTACTGATATGATTATTTATAAACTAAATGTGGATCCAAATTTTAAGCCGATTTAACAGAAGAAAAGAAGTTTCACTCTGAAAAGGCAAAAAGCCATAGATAAGAAAGTTGACAAGCTTTTAAAGGTGAGATTCATCAAAAAAGTTCATTATCCGAAATGAATAGCCAATATTATTATAGTCAAGAAAGCCAATGGCAAATGGAGGATATGCATCGCTATAAAAATCTCAATAAAATCTATCTAAAGGATAGTTTTTCTTTATTGAAGATTGATCAGCTAGGGATGCCACCTTAGGTCAAAGCTCCTTAGCTTTATGGATGCTTTTTTAGGCTATAATCAAATCAAAATAGCTCCAAAAGATGAAGAAAATACTATCTTTATCACTGAAAGAGATTTGTATTATTATAAAATGATATCTTTTGATCTTAAAAATGCAGGTGCCACGTTCCAACACCTTGTCAACAAAGTTTTCAAACAATAAATTGGCTGAAATATAGAGGTCTATATTGATGATATGATAGTAAAGAGCACCAAAGAGGATCGACATATTACCGATCTGAAAGAAGCATTTGGAGAGCTTAGAAACCACCAGATGAACTTCAATCCCAACAAATGCCTTCGAGGTTGGCTCGGATAAATTCTTTGACTTTATTATTAATCAGAGAGGACTAGAAGCAAATTCTGAAAAGATTCGAGTCTACTGAAAATGAAGTGCCCGACCTCCATCAAAAAAATCCAATAGCTCACTGGATGGATAGCAGCCCTTGACTGATTTATTTCCAGGTCAGTTGAAAGATGTCTCTCATTTTTCAAAATATTAAGAAATATTAAGAATTTTAGCTGGACAGAAGAATGTCAGACTGCTTTTGAAGATCTTAAGAAATATCTTGGCTCTCCGCCTTTTCTTTCTAAGCTAGTTGAAGGTGAAGAACTATGTATATATATTTTCATCTCAGCTCGGTTCTTATCCGAAAAAAATGGATAGTCAAAGGCCTATCTATTACACCAGCAAATTATTGCGAGATGCAGAGATCCGATATAAAAAAGCCAAAAAGATGATATATGCTTTGATTATAGCAGTCCAGAGACTCAAGCCTTGCTTCCAAACTCATACCATTACAGTATTGATAGACCAGCCGCTCATATCGATATTACAAAAAATTAATACTTCAGGTCGGATCGCTAAATGGATTATTAAACTCGATGAATTTGATATCCACTACCGACCTCGAACTACAATTAAAGATCAAGTACTAGCTGATTTTGTTGCAAAGTGCATTGTCCCTGATGATGAATCAATCCTAGCAAGTCTTAAAAGTGATGATTCGTTATAGATTCTACATGTAGATGGAGCATCAAATTCCCAAGGAAGTGGTGCCAGTCTTATTTTGGTTGGTCCTAAAGGGTTCATAACTGAGCAGATCTTAAGGTTCAATTTTAATACTTTCAATAATAGTGCTGAATATGAAGCCCTAATGATGGGTCTCAAGATGGTAAAAGAGATCGAAGTTAGAAAATTAAAGACTTTTACAGATTTATGACTTGTCGTTGGCCAAGTTCGAGGGTAATTTTAAGCTAAGGACTCTACGATGGCTCGTTACTTGTAGAATGTTAAGAAATTATCCAAAGATTTCGAAGAACTTGAAGTGATCCAAATTTTGAGGTCAGAAAATGTTCAAGCTAATGCTCTATCGCACCTCACCACTTCAGACTTTTTCGAACTAAATCAGAAGGTGCTGATTGAATAGTTGAATAGACCAAGCATCGAAGTACTTTTTATATTTTAAGTCGGTCGAGAGTCGAGTTGGATGGATTCCCTTGCAGATTATGTATTGAAGGGAGTTCTACCCAATGATCCAGTCAAGGCCAGAAGTATTAAAAGACAAACTCCATGGTATATTTTTCAAGGAAGCCACTTATATAAAAAATTTTATTCTCTTCCTCTACTTCGATGCCTGACACCATCTGAAGCTGACTATATACTTCGAAAAGTACATGAAAGGATATATGGACATCATCTAGGGGGCAGGTTACTTGCTTATAAAGTAATCCGGCAAGATTACTACTAGCTAACTATTCAAAAAGATGCAGCTGATGTTGTGAATAAGTGCGATCAATATCAGAGGTATACTAACATCCAACATCAACCTGCTGCTAAGCTTATTTATATTACTATCTCTTGGTCCTTTGCAATTTGGAGGATGGATATACTGGGACCTTTCCTAGTAGTGGCAGACCAAAAAAATTTTTTGGTGGTAGCCATCGATTATTTCCTAAAATAGATAGAGGCAAACCTTTAGCCCAGATCATAGAGAAAAGATACAGGATTTTGTCTAAAAATCTATAATATACCGATTTGGTCTACGTTGGATAATCATCACTAATAATGGTCGACAGTTTGACAATCCTAAGTTTAAAAAAATTTGCTTTAAACTTTATATTGATCACTGACTCACTTCTATTGGATATCCATAGTCAAATGGTAAAGCTGAAGTCACTAATAGAACTATCCTATAAGGTTTGAAGACAAAGCTCGCTGAAACAAAAGGATTGTGGACTAAAAAGCTACATAATGTACTATGGGCATACCGAACCACATATCGGATTTCAATAGAAAAAACTTCTTTCAGGCTTATCTATGGGATCAAAGCTATGATTCCAATTGAGATTGGCCTATCATCTGATAGGGTCAGAAATTTTTATGAGGCAACCAATTCTGATAGGTTGAGAATCGATCTGGATCTTCTTGACAAAATGAGAGAACAAGCCCATATCAGAATGGCGACCTATAAGTAAAAAATTATTAAGTATTATAATATTTGAATAAATCTGAAGTCATTTCAGAAGGGCGATCTCGTCGTGAGACGAGCAGAGATTTCAAAGTCTACTGAACAAGGCAAATTAGCTTCCAATTGGGAAGGACCTTATCGAATTGCCAATATAATTCGTCCAAGAGCTTATAGAATTGAGAATCTAGATAGATCTTTTATTTTCCACACTTGGAATTTTGAAAATCTTAGAAAATATTATCAATGAAAATACTCTAACGAGCCCATTCTTGTACATAGTGTATTTTTTCATTTATCGAGATTCGATTCTCAGTCTGGTATAGCCTTGAGAGGCACGAATGGAGATAAAATCTCCTAAACCCAATCTCCGAATTGATAAAGCTCCAAAGGGCACAAATATTAATCCAAATTTCGATCCGAAAGGTACGAATAGAGACAAAATCTCCTAAATCCAATCTTCGAATTGGTAAAGCCCCAAAGGGCATAAATATTAATTTGGATTTCAGTCTGGTAGAGCCATGAAGGACACAAATATTAATCTAAATTTCAGTCTGGTAAAGCCTTGAAAGGCATAAATATTAATCTGAATTTCAATCTGGTAAAGCCCCGAAGGGTGCAAGTATTGATCTGAATTTTAGTTCGATAAAACCTCGAAGGACATAAATATTAATCCAAATTTCAATATGATAAAGCCATGAAGGACGCAAGTATTGATCCAAGATTTCAATTCAGTAAAGTTCGAAAGGACACAAATATTAATCCAGATTTCAGTCTGATAAAGTTCTGAAGGGCACAAATATTAATCCAGATTTTAGTTTAGTAAAGCCCCGAAGGATGCAAGTATTGATCCGAATTTCAGTCCGATAAAGCTCCAAAGGATGCAAGTATTGATCTAGATTTCAGTCTAGTGCAGTATAGAAGGGTGCAAATATTGATTCAAATTTCAGTCCGGTATAGCCTTGAAGGGCATGATCCCTCCATCAACAAGTAAGTTTTATACCAATCACAAGATCGAGGTAATCTTACACCAGTCTCAAATCGATATGATACTACATTGATCTCTAGAGTGAGATTATCTTTAGATTCTATTGAGAATGTTGATCTTTGGATCGAATCTTGAGCCTAATCTGGTCAAGGCCATACAAGCAAAGATGCATCTAAACCTTGATCTTTAATCAGTTGATAACTGGTAGGATTTAAATCATCAAAACTTTTGGTTCTATTGAACTATTAGATATATGCCATTACTTTATTTTAGCAAGTTATCAAATCTGCCAAATAATAGAAACATACATATCGCATCGTGGCACATGAGATAATATCTCTTTCATTGATATGAAAAGTAAATACAAAAGAAAAGACCGTTACTGGGTCATTGCATTTGGAAAAAGAAAGACCCTTGGTGGGTCATTATAGATTAAAAAGACCCTATCGGGTCTATGCATTTTGAAAAAGAAAATTTTTACAAGATATCTGCTGGAGCACTGAAATTCTTCTATGTTGATTTCTTTTTAATTTGCTACGGCTTTTTAGCGACCTCAGCGGCAGCAGCAGTGGGCTCTGTGGCCATTGTAGGTTCCGACCCCTTAGTGGCCTTTAGAGTCTCAATTGCGGCTGGAGGCACGACAGTTATGGGCTCCGCAGGAATGGTCTTGATTATATTTGCTCCGATCAACATCTGCACTGACTCTTCGATGGGCTCTTTAGCCGCTTCAATAGGCAGCTTGGGCTCCCCCTTTATGCCCATCTTAATAGCAATTTTTGGGGTCACCTTGGAAAGATCTATCTCGGGGTACAACCTTTTAATCAGATTCTGACATTGATTGAAAGCGTAGACATACGCCTTTTCAGAACTTTTGGAGACCTCCTCTTCGAATTCTTTGGAAATCTTATATAACTCAACTGCCCTTGCCACCTTATCTTGCTCATGTTTGAGCTGCTTTTTAAGCACTTCAATGGCCTTTTCATGAGTCTCATTAGGCTTCTCTACCTCTTTAAGTCTCGACTCCAGTTCTTTGTTCTTATCGAATTGGGTGTGCAGCTCAAAAATCTTCTTCTCTTATTCATTATATTTTCACTGAAGGTCCAAAAGATTTTGATTCTTTTCCTTCAACGACTTCAACTTCTTGTCAAGTTGACTTTTGAGCTCTGCCATGAGTTCGGACTCCTTCTTCTGCTCTTGGAGAATCAGTAGGTTGGTATCCATGGCCTCCTTATTTGTCAGTAAATAGGCCACGTTTTCATACATGACCTTGAGATCGATAGCAACCTGTGAGATTAAGATTCAGCTCGATCATTGACCGACCATAAAAAAAAAAAGAGGGAGAAAAATAAAAGAGAAGAAGTGGTGAGGAGACTCACATGCATGAGATGCTCAAAAGTGTGATCGGCAGTCTCCTTCGGTTTGTTCTTCCGATGGGCCTCCAGGTTAACGATTGGAAGCACCAATTCAAGAAGGTTGCAACCCAACCATGCTCGCTCTAAAAAAGACATCTGCCCCATGGTGTCCCCCTCAGTCAAAGTGAATGGGGCGGTGGTTGGCTTGCATCCTTGGTCCTTGGGAGGGGCACAGGCTGGCTATTATTCATCTTTTTCACCTTGGTTGATTGAGAGGTGGAGGCTTAATTGATACCCCCCGGAGAGTATTTTGGGGACCTCAGAGAGTATTGTTTCTCCTCAAATTAGTCAGAGAAAGGATGGTAGAAGAAGATTGAGATGGCACCCGGGCAGTAAGAGGATCTGCACCTTTGACTCTTTTTGGTACAGGATCAGGGTTAGAAGGCTTTCATTGATCTTTTCTTTTTCTCTCCTCCAGTCTATCAGGATTAAACCTCATTTCTACATCAAGAGAGCTGTGTAGTCAGGCAAAGATATATGATACAAAAGAAAGAAAGCAAAGCAGGAGAGACACTTCAGTTTTACTCCGAGGAGAGTACAGGCTGATGCCACCATCATACAGCACCTGATCAGTAACCAGAAAAGATAACTTGGGCACTTTGGTGGTAATCAGGGCTGAATGAGCCATCTCATCTTCAGAGAAAATTTTATCATTGGAATTATGCCTGGTGTTCGGATGCCCCCAGGAAGTCTTAAAACCTCATGGAATGGGAGTTCGGACAAAAAAAAAAAAAACAACCTTTCCAATTGTGAATTGAAGAAAGAAGATTAGGTCCAAATTTATAATTTTTTTGAGGTAAGAAGTACCACCAACCCCTCTCTCGGATACCTTTTCAAAAGGACCAAAGACCTAAACAAGGAGATTCCAAATTCTATATGGAGGAATTTATACATAATTATAAACACTATGATCATCCTAATTGCATTCGAAGTTATCTGGGTAGGATGAACCCTATAGAAATCGAAAATGTTACTGAAAAAATAGTACAATGAAAATCACAGACCGAATCGAAGGGCTTCATGATAGAAGGCAATGCAATCCCAAGGAGGCTTAGAAACTCGATCTTCCAGATCCAACACCAACATCTCATACTCATCGGGTACATCATATTTCTCTCTAAGATTCATGAGATTCTCCTCGAACAAAATCGATCCCTCCATTTCAGGGCTGAGGTAGACTGTGAGACTACGCATAGGAGATTCTGCACTATGGTCCAAACTTCCTTCACCTACAAAACTAATATCAAGGTTCTCCTAAGATGAACTCTCTACCTCAATAGCCAATAGAAGCTAAGTCGACCTAATTTGGGGGTCATCTACAATCCTCTTCCCCTTTCTCCCTTTGGCAAGCATATTCTCCTTAAAAAGTTTTTTAAAGGTAGATGAAAAGGGCCGGATGGGAAGAAATGTAAAGAGAGAAGTAAAAGAAAGTTATTTGGTGACTCCAATGAAATTAGGAAGAGAGGGTTAATATCTAAAGCTGGTAAATAAAATCCCTCCCGAAAATGAAAAAAAAGGCCCTTCTTCTTCGATTCCGGCAAGCTCTCTTCGATGCCCTCTTTTTGATGGATGTTGAAGGTAGAAAAACTTCGAGAGAAAAAAAAATCCGATAGAGTCTCCATAAGAAAAACAACGAAAATGAACAGTGATCGAAAGGCAATGATCTTTTATAAGTAAACTAACGATCCAGATTAACTGGCCTCATGGCTGATTTATGACACGTGGTGCCAATCTGACAGCCTTGTCAGGTGGTGGTTAGGTGTGCCCCCTTCGGGTGCCATCATGACAGTTTGATCCATGGCCGAGCTGATGGACCATTTCGATGTCGACATTTGGCACACTCCCATTGGATATTTTCAAAAATATCTTTTCAGGCAATCATGACGAAGAGATATGGCAAATCATTTTCGTAAAGATTAAATCACTTTATTTTTTAATTAAATAATTAATTTTGATATTCTAGAGGCTCAACGTATTTATTTCAGGTGACGATAATATCAGTCCAAAAAATTTTAAGATAAAATATGGAGATAAGATCTCTTGATCAGTAAAAATCAGATCAAAAGATAAATACAGAGATAAGATCTCATGACCGTTAAAAATCAGACTAAAAAATAGGTGAGGAGATAACATCTTCTAGCTGATAAATAGGCCAAAAGATAAGTATGGAGATAAGATCTCCTGATCGATAAAAATCAGACTAAAAAGTAAGTGAGGGGATAAGATCTTCTGATCAATAAAAATTGGATCAAAAGACAAACACAGAGATAAGATCTCCTGGTCTGTAAAAATCAGATCGAAAAATAAGTATGGCGATAAGATCTTATGGCTGATGAAAATCAAACCAAAAAATAAGTGAAAAGATAAGATCTCCTGATCGATAAAAACTAGACTAAAAGACAAATATATAGATAAGAACTTCTGATCGATAAAAATCAGATCAAAAGATAAATATGAAGATAAGATCTTCTGATCGATAAAAATTGGATCAAAAAGCAGATGAGATAAGATCTCTCGATTGGTAAAAAAATCGGATCAAATGGCAAATATGAAGATAAGATCTCCCGACTGATGAAAATTGGGCTAAAAAATAAGTATGAAGATAAGATCTCCTGACTGATAAAAATCAGGCCAAAAGGTAAATATGGAGATAAAATCTCTTGACCAGTGAAAATCGGATCAAAAAATAAGTGTGGAGATAAGATCTCATGGTCGGTAAAAATTAGATTAAAAGGTAAATATGGAGATAAGATCTCCTGACCAATAAAAATTTAATCAAAAAGTAAATGTGGAGATAAGATCTTCTAGTCGATGAAAATCGAGCCAAAAAAGTAAGTATGCGGATAAAATCTTCTGACCGATAAAAATTAGGTCAAAAGGTAAATATGAACATAAGATCTTCTGACTGATGAAAATTAGACCAAAAAGCAAGTATAAAGATAAGATCTTCTGATCAATAAAAATTAGGTCAAAAAAAAAATGGAGATTAGATCTTTTGACCAATGAAAATTGAGCCAAAAAGCAAGTGTGGAGATAAGATCTCCTAGTCGATAAAAAATCAGACCAAAAGGTAAGTATGGAGGTAAGATCTCCTGATCAGAAAAAATTGGATCAAAAAGCAAATATAAAGATAAGATCTCCTGACTGATAAAAATCGGACTAAAAAATAAGTATGGAGATAAGATCTCTTAGTCGACAAAACTTGGATCAAAAAATAAATACGGAGATAAGATCTCCTGATCGACGAAAATCAGATCAAAAAAGTAAGTACGGAGATAAGATCTTCCGATCGATAAAATCCTGTCTCAATAGCAAACATCTTCCAAACAGATAAAAATCAGGCCAAAAAGTAAATATAGAGATAAGATCTCATGATCGATGAAAATCAGACTATAAAGTAAGTATGAAGATAAGATCTCCTGACCGGCAAAAATTGAGGCAAAAGGGCAAATACAGAGATAAGATCTCCTGAATGATAAAATCCGATCACAATGGCAAATATTTTTCAAACTGATGAAAATCCAATCTACAAAATAAATCTGAAGATACTTCTACTTCCTAGTCCAATTAAAAAATTATCACCTCGGATATAGGAAGTGGGGGCAAAGTGTTGGTGCACTAAATCGATCTCCAACCATATGGCATCATCATATGAGATTAGGAAATTATCAATCTCGGAGCACTGATAGTGCCTTCGTTTCATGATTGATGGTGAGGTCAGCAAATTTCATGATTGATGGTGAGGTCGGCAAATTTTCATGATTGATGGTGAGGTCGGCTATTTGCTAACCTAAATCATGGTGCCATGCATGACCGAGACAATATGTATCTCAGCTGATAGTAGCCTATCTTATTTTAATCTTCTTTCACCTCAGTCATTCACCAAGGTGGAATTGTCGGTCTCCTTTACTTTACTCCGATTGTTCATTGAGGTGAACCGCTATATTGGTGGCAACAGTCATCTCGCTATCATCCGCCACAACTAAATTCCAGCTGGCCACAATCTCATGTACAGTTGGCAAAATCAGCCAGGCATGACTCCACTTTTAGCTTATATACCCAGTTATATGTCAACTTACTTACAGATGGCTCTCTAACTGCCTAACAAACTCCTCTAATGGCCTAACAAACTCTGAAAATGGCCTTCTCAACCCCTCTATAAATAGAGAGCCAGGGATCCTCTATCAGTAAGTCTTGCTTTTTGAAACTGAAAAAATTTTGTCAGTAGGAAACTCGATCAGAATTGTGTTTTCTACCCAGTCCTCCTCTAATTTTACTCGATTTTTCTTGCTCTCCTACTCTTTTCCATCCCTATTCTCAAGGCTCGAATTGACTTAAACATCGGAGAGGTCAAGAATCAGAAGATCTTTATCCGATTTCTTGACCGATTTTACAGATTGGAGGAGCTTCCATCGGATCATAACAATTGCTCCAGCCCGACCTCATTTGATCCACCCTACTTCGAATTTTGAGCCTTGCAGTAACAAAAATAATAATTTTATAAGAATAAATAAAATATTAATTCTATAATAGCAATTAATATTTTTTATAAGATTAATAATTATATTTTTTATAAAATATATTAATAATTAATATATTAATAAATATATTCATTATCTTTGTTATAATATATGATATGAAATATATTAAGGATAGTTCTGATATTATATGATAGCGATCTTAGATTTTCGTGAAGTATCAAATAAGTTATCCATGGACATCTGAAAATATTTAATCACTTGAACATAACATAATAAATATGATGGTCTTAGACCACCGAGAATTATATTATTTTGAAATAAAAATCATTGATGGTCTATACTTTCTTTAATTCTTTCCTATAAAATATGACAATCTTATTCTCATAAAAAATATATATTTTTGTTTTTATATTTTTAAAACTCTAATTCGATATAAGATATTTGTTTGGTTTTCAATTGACCCTCCCTGCGTTCCATGAAACCAACGAATCCTTGGACCTTAGGTCTCTTGACGCAACCTATGGGCACGTCCGAATCAGACTCACGCTGTTCGCAAAGGCCGTCTTTCAAACCTTGGCGGTGGCAGATCACATTTACACGTGCGAAGGGTTTAAAGGGTTTTATTCCGCTTCAACACAGAACCATCGACCACAACCAGTACCAAAGTGGCGTTCCTACCGCTCATCGGTGAAACCCTAATCGTCTATTTCGCCATGCCTTTGAAATCCCAACGCCCGAACTCGGTGTAATCATCTCTTCTCCCATGGCGGCCGACGTAGAGCCCGAACCCTTGAATCCGTGCTGCGCGGAGGCAAGTTCCAGAACCCTTCTCGAGCCCGATTTTTGAATCTCTTATGTTTCTGATCCATGGTGATAATTTCCGTGCGGTGTTTCTTTGTTTCAGATCAAGAAGCGGTATCAGAAGTTGGAAGAGAAGAGGAATGCTCTCCGGCAAGCCGTGAAGCTCCTCGAGAACGAAGCGAATAAGCTCTTGAACGAGAATAAGAATCTCAAGAAGGGTAAGGCTAAGAATCACAGATTCGATCGTGGATTCTCCCTCTCCCATAGGCATTATTTGCTGCATTGTTATTTTCTCGACCGATTTGTTGATTCCTGCATTTCGTAGTTCATGGTTGAAGGTTAATTTATTAGTTGAATCAAATCGGGAGAAATGACAAATTTAGATAGCTACCATAAATAAATTTTTCTTAAGATTCCGAGTATCTAAATTGTTTTTGAAATGATACCGTTATGACATATTCTTACCCCTTTGCTTCGAACTCATCATGAAGTCTACGGTTTAGAGTTCGTGCTGCATATTGGTTTCTGGTTAAGGAGACGAAAGCGCTAAGCAGCGGCATGGTATTTGACAACTTTCTTTTTCCCGCAAGATATTAAGAGATTGTCCAACGTTTTAGTGGGCTAGGCACAAACGCAATAATGGGATAGTACGTTAAAAACTCTCTTAGACAAGCAAGGAACTTCTCTAATGCCTTGGTTGGGAGAAAAGAATAGGAGAGAAGAGAAAAGGATAGGAGAGAAAGTTAATACTTTCTCTTGGTTGGGAGTTCTTTCACCAAAGAAAAGGAAAGAAATAGAGGGAATACAAACCCCCTCAAATCACAATTTTTTTCTTTTCCAAATTGAGTGGATTTGGATAGCAAAGAATTGTGAGTTTAATGAATTTTTTATAATTCCCATCTTATCTGTAGGGTTTATTTTAAGCCTCCCACCCAAGTTTCGTGTACTCGGTATCGGAGCCCGTGTCGGTCTGCCGGCTGTATGGCTCGGTACGGGTTTGTATTGGATCAGACTGACGTGAATCGATAGGATAGAGAAGGGAGAGGGAGAAGAAAGAGAGGAAGAGAGAGGAGGGAGAAGGAGAGGAAGAGAGGGGGAGGGAGAGGGAGGGGAGAGGGAGAGGAAGAGAGGGCTTTCGACGGCTGTCAGAGGCTATTTGGGATCTTGTTGAGTGTTGATACGTGCGAAGGGAGGGAAGGAGAGAGAGTGGGAGAGCTTACTGGCTCATCGGAGGCCCTTAGAGGCCTTCGGATGGGCGGCAATGCAGTCGCGAGCTCTTCGACGACCGACGAGGCAGCATGGAGGGAGCCGAGGGCGGCTGAGGGCCGCGGAGGATGGCAGATTTGAAATAGGGGTTCATCTCTGTTTTGAATTTTGTTTTTGATTTTGAGTGGGCGAAGTAGGCAACGCTGTTGCCGACATCACTTTTTTTAAAAAAAAATTTAGATGAAGTCGGCAAATGGTTTGCCGACTTCAACTGAATTTTTTTTAAAAAATAAAAATTCATGAAGTTGGCAACTGGGTTGTTGACTTTATGCGTTAAAATCCAAAAAAAAAATCCGAAACAAGGGTGAACCCTTGTTTCAAAAATAAAAAAGGGCAGAGGCCCTCCTCCGACTTGACCGACCTCTGGCCCCTCGGCATGGGCTTGTCGGTTGTTGAAGATGTCACGGCGGTGGCGCCGTCCATCCGGAGGCCTTTGATGGCCTCCGGAGGCTCGATAAGGACCTCCTACTTTCTCTCCTTCCCTCTCTCTGCGCTTACCGACCTTGGCAAGATGTCGGATGGCCTCCGACAGCAAGACGTCGGATGGCCTCCGACGGCTGTCGGAGGCCCTCTCTTCCTTTCTCTCTCTTTCTCTCCCCCCTCTCTCTTTTTCTCTTTTTCTTCTCCCTCCCTTCGAGAATTATTTTGGATACCAAAACCATCCCGATTTTCTGCCGGTTCGGCTCGGTATTGGGGTGTACCGGACATTTTGAATCGATTTTCAAAACTACGTTCCCACCTGATTGAGACTGGAAGCTGCCTTCCACTCGATTGAGACTCCTATAGATGGGAAAAATCAACAAAAACACAAGGAAAGATGGAAAAAAACAAAATATAAGACCTTTTTCCACTTTCATTATTATTATTTTTTATTTTCACTTCTAAATTTTGGAGATCTGTGGGGAAGGAGAGCACTTGAGGGAGATGGAGGGGTTCCTTGGTTCTGGAGGATGGAATACAGAGGGAAAATCAGTGGAAAACATAAAAAAATCCAAGAAAACAAAAGAAAGATGGAAAAAAAAATATCAAAAGTTGAGATCTTTTACCACTTAGATAATTTTCTTTTCGCTTCTCTTTTTCATAGATTTGTGGGGAAGGAGAGCACTCGAGGGAGATGGAGGGGTTTCTTGGGTTCTTTTTTGTTATTTTTCATAAATTGGTACTGTATGTATTATGTTTAAGGGTATAACAGTAAAAGAAGGTTGTAACATTTTTTTTTCTTTTCCTTTCTTCTTTGCTTCCAACCAAGAAAGAAAGAAATTATTTTTTTTTCTTTCTTTAAACTCCCAACCAAGATGAAAGAAATACACTTCCTTTCTTTTCTTTTCTCTCCTTATTAATATTTTCTTTTCTTCCCCAAACTCCCAACCAAGGTGTAAGATTAAGCAAACTAAGAAAGGGAGTAATATGACTTTTGGCTTATAAATTTGTAAGGTTGTGACAGAGGGAGTTCATAATTCATAGAAAGCAGGTTTGATTATTCTCCCTTGTTAAGGAGGATTGGTAACTAAAGACTAAAGTGGAGTGATTGCCTTGAATATGTTTGGTGTTTCATGGAGCCCATAATGCCACTGTGGTATATTCTACTTAGGATTCAGCTAAAAGTTTTATTTAGGTGGAGATCACCCCAAGGTATCTCCCTTTGCCTTCTATTTGTTTTCCTCTGTCTTCATTTTCATCTCATCTGAACTCATTGTTCTATATTGCCCTAGCACAACCATCACCCCAGGTTTCAGGACTCTCGTCATGTCCCCCAACAGTCATCACCTTAAAATCACATCTTATAACAATTTTTTGTTTTATTTTTTCTTTTAGGGAAACCCTTGTATTATCATTTTCTTAAAGTGATTTTTTTTGATTGTATGAGTAAACATGTGTTATCATGATCTGGTTTCTGTTCTCATAGGAATTTTCGATAATTGTCCTTTAGGTTATTATGTCTTGAGGTCCTCTGAACTCAGATGAGAATTGTAATGCAGTTTATGAAGATGAGCGGGCACGAGCAGGGCGAGAGAAAGAAGCAAAAGAAAAGGAGTGCACTATTAGAAGTCAGTTGGAGAAAGAAATACATGACCTGAAGGCTGAGATATCCTCTTGTCAGAAAAGTGGAAGTTCAAGAAGCGAGGATAGCAATGAGAGTGGGCTGATTCGCATTTTGGAGGCAGAGGGAGAAGTAGAAAGACTCAAAGAACTTTTAGAAAAAGAGAAAAAGCGAAGTAATTCTGAGAAGAAGAAGGCTGAAGTGGAGAAGAAAAAAGCTGCAGAAGCATGGAAGTTAGTGGAAGTGGAGAAAAGCAAGGTTGAAGAAGTAAAGAAGCATGCAGAGATTGCGAGGAACGAAGCAGATGAATACAGGCTTTGCCTTGAAAAACTAAAGATGGAAGCTAATGAAGCAAGAGAGAAGTTGATTGCAGAGATCTCCAAAGCAGATGATGCAAATAAAAAGGCTGAAGCAGAGAAGCAGCAGATAAACAGAGAAAGGAAACGTGCTGATCTGGAGAGGACAAAGGCAGAAGAACAGAGAAGGCTTATGGAAGTAGAAAGGAAAAAGGCAACGGATGAAAAATACAGGGCAGATAATTTGTCCCAGAGGCTGGAGAAGGAGAAGCAAAGGAGTGAAGAATTACAGAGGAAAGTCGAGGAGATTTTATCTTCTGGAAGAGATGTAAGGGGTTGTTCATGTTTTGGAGATGAAAGACATAATGGTGGAACAAACATCAAAACTGTAGATGTCAAGCTTCTAAGAGAGCAACTCAAGCTGAAAAAGAAGCAAGTAAAGCATGCCAAAAGAATGAATAAACTAGAGAAAGCAGAGAATAAGTTTATAAGGAAAGAGCTTTATCTCTTAAAACAGGATTTCATGCAAATGTCTTGCCGCTTTAATGTCCTTTATGACTTACTGTCTTGCAGCATGGAAGGTACAGATAGCCTGGCAAAGGTTTGTATCTAATATCTTTATTTGTCATATGCACTACCTGAACAATGACAATTTTGCCTATTTAAAGGTAATCTTAGCATTTAGTTGCCATAAGCAATTGCTTGTGTCATGTTATCTTGTTCGTTAGTCGGTGTCAAATTCACAGGAATATTATGGATGCATAGATCTGCACAATTAAATTATGAAAGCTACTCGTCTATGCAAAAATTTGATCATGTGATGGAGAACATGAAATGAACAAGATTCTCTTATTAATCAGGCATGCTTCTAGATCTTCTTTTATAATGCCAAAGAATATTTCATAGGAAATGATAGTTTTGCAAATTTAGGACACATTGTCAGCCTGCATGAAGATAATGAAAGTATATTTGCTAATATATAATATTTACGTTTTACTAATATAATAGGTGTGATGAATTTCTTTAAATTTTGCAGTCATCTGGACAGTTGTTTTCTTTTTATTTTTTTCTTTTTTTTATTTTTAAATTAAATGATAAAAACTGATCACATAAGCTCAGTTTTCCAAACTTTGATCTTAGTTACCCATGAGAACAGCCATGATAGTTGTTAACTCATTTTCTCAAGAGTAGCACATCAGGAGATTGAGATAATTCATTTGTGAGAGTGCAGCATCTCAGTGATGCATCTTTTGCCTTTTTAAGGAAAGCTTGAGAGTATCTATGTGGCATTGTCATAAAATTCTTCAATAAGCCTGATTAGTCACGTGTAGGTGCATGAGATGTTTTGCCACCAAGACTCAAGCTCCTTACCGCCTGCCACACCCATATCCATGCTGTATCCAGACTCTGGCTACAAATGCATTTTATATTTTTATCTCTTTCTCAGTTTGCTCGAAATTTTTATTAAATTTCTATTAACAAAATGATTTTGTGATCGTTTTTCTGTTTTATTAACTTTCAAGGACTCATGAACTTGTTATGCAGAATGATGAATCTCCAGAGCTATGGGGCTGCAACTTGCAGAACAACCTTTTGGGTTCCCAACCATGCAATATTAAGTCACAAAGTGAATTTAGGTTGCCAGAGACATGCTATACAAATTCAATTAATTACCCTTGTTCTGCAAGCGAATGCCCTCGCCTTCAATTATCTAGAGGAAGCTGTACCAGACCAACCTCAGGTATTAGTTCTGAATTGGAGCCTCCAGTTGGAGGTTCTGTCAGAATCAAGTCACCAAGTTCTGCCGTATGTTCCACTGCAACATCTTTTTCTGATAGCAAGTTCATGGGCTCACAGGGAAAGGATGCCTTTTTTGCCACTGCATCAACCGAAGTAGCAGGGAAGAGCTCCAATCAGAGATCATCCATTCTGAGACCGTCTGATGGAGTGGCTAAAACTAGGCAAACAGAAAATATTGGGGTGGTGGCAGAGAATAACAATAGAGCTTCTGTCGAAAGAAATGCGATAAATGCATGCCTGAATTCATCTGCAGTGAGTGTTGTGGATCAGGCATCTAATGGTCGCAGGAAAAAAAGAAGGCTCCAAGATGCTCTAGAATCTGTTGCATGGTTGTATTCTGAGGATGGTCAGTTGTATTTGAAGATAGGAGAGAAACTATCCGAGTTAAAATATCTTTTGAGCAGAAAAGCTAATATACCTTCAGGCTCCAAAAATTCTGGGATTTCAGAGTACTTGGATGACAGAAAGGGATTTTGTGCCAAAAATCATAATGATCGCAGTAAAAAATCCTGCAAACACAGTAGTGACAAAATGCTACGTAAACGACGGAAACCTGATGTACAATATTTTAATCAAAATAACATTCAGAAACAGGCAGAAAAGTATGAAGCAGAAGACAGTAGGATTCCATGCTTCCTTCCTGAAATGGCTAAACCTTTCCAGATGAAAGAAAATGCTGTATGCGGGGAAGAGCCATCTAATGCTGTTAGCAGTGAGCGAGCTGATTTAATTTCATTTGAGAAGATGATACGTGGGGATTATATGAAGCTACTTGATCTGGATAGTGATGATGAAAGAAGGTATAAAGCTGCAATAGAGATGCCTCTTTCACCCACTTTGCCTGAAATTAAGTCTGCTAGCCTCAAACGGTGTGTACCAGATGACTATCATTTTCTGGTAGAGGGAAATTTGGAGAGTTTTGAGACTGAAAGAAGTAATGCCCTGCAATCCCATACCTTTGATGTCATTGATTTGGAGATTAGTTCCAACACTGCAAAACAGAAAGCCCTTCATTTTCAGGAACTGTCATTGAATGATAATCCAGTCTTAAGCCATTCATCTGAAGAAGTAAGAATTAATGGTACAATTGTAACAGATGGTGATTTCAAGCAACATGAGATGCTGTGTAATGCTGAGCATAATTCTTCCTTTCATGGAAATGATAGTAAAATGGATGTTGAACTGACACATAATGGCAGAAATGCAGGTGACACAGTGCAGAAGGCTAGTGATGCACTACCTACCATGGAGCTAAAGGACCATGGGGAGTTCAAGCACGTTGTCCATGGCCTTTTATGTCCTAATGCCATTTCTGATTTAAAGGTATCTAAGGAAGTATTGTCAGGAGGGTCTGACAAGTCATTGCTTTCAGGAAGCACAAACTGTAGCTTTTCAAAATTCACATTGCATTCTCAGCAATTATGTGAGAATTGGTATATGCATAATTCTATTCCAAAGATACATAATTTAACAAGGGAATTAGTGAATGTACCAAATGGAACCCGTGGACTGACTCATGCCACAGTTACAACTTCCACAGAAAACCATATTGAAGGCAAAGGAGAAAAACATGATGGTGCAGTTGTTTCTCAAAGTGGTGAAATGATTGGTAAGCCTAATGCAAATATTTTCTCATCCATTTTTTAATTTGTGCTTGGGTTGTTTGTTAATTTGTGCTTGTTGTTTTTTCCTTTTAAAACAGATAAAAGTTTTGAAGCTGAGAAATATGAGCAAAATTGTAATTTACTGGTCTCAGAATGTGCTGCAAAGACAGAAGCTTCTAAATCAATGCCTGTGTCCACCATCAGGAAGATCAATGATCTATGTGGAGACAGTGATGGACTTGAAGTGGAGAAAATTCTCAAGTATTTTGTTGTGTTCTCAAATATGGATGATTCCAGCAAAACAAGGATATCACAATATAGCAAGACTGTTATATCTCAAGGTTGCATGGACACCCAAGTGCTTCGTGCTATAGCTATGGAATCAGAACTTTTGCCTAAGTAAGTGATTTAATAACATTATTCTTTTGGAGGTCCTTGGAGGTTTAGTTTGTCAGTGTTGTAAAAACAATACATGTTAGAGTAGTATGACTAAAACTTGTTTTATTTAGTTGTTTGGTTGTAAGAATGAAGAGGAGGAAGACAAAAGGATGGATAGAAAAAGTGGAGGAAGAGGAGGGGTGAATCGAGGGAAAGAGGGGTAATGGAGGAGTGAGGTGATAGTCTGGCCTTCTTTTGATATGTCAGGATGTGACTGAGAGATGTAGATCTGGTCTCTAAGAAGGGTGAGATTTTATTTTAGAAGAAACAATTTTTGAGAAAAAACATGGCTCCCTACATTTGTCATACTTTCCTTTTTCTTAAATCAAAACTTGGTTTAGCTAAAATCTGATTTGGATCTCCTCAAACATATGTGTTTGCAAAACCTTAAAATTTAGATATGTGAAGTCTTTTTTCCATAAAACTTAGAAACTTAAGAGCCCCAATCTTTTTAAATCTTGGACATTAGTTAATTATTTGTTTTTCTTATGGAAAAGTTTTTTGTTTTTAAATAAATTGGCTGGAGAATCTACATATACTTAAGAAGAATTTATTCTTGTTGTTTCAGAGAGAAGGCTGTTGTTTTCTTTTCATTATTATTGTGCAATATTTCTGGTTCGCTGTCAGCAAATTCAAGATGCACCAGGAGTGGAGAATTTCTACTACCTTCCTGTTCTTTTGCAGAAGAGATTAATAAAGGTTTCACCTGACTTCTCATTTCATGTTGTTTGAGTCTTGGAAACTTCTATTACTTTTATAGCATGAGTTCATCAAATTTCATGGTGATTTGTTTCAATTAAATCATTACAAATGCTTGTCCTGAATATGTATTTTACAAATTCTTCAGTGTCATGAGCTATATTGTGTTCCATGTCCCTTCCTGCAGTATAACACCTTTTCATGCATCTTCTTCATCAATTGCATATTTTTGTCCTACGACTTCTTTTTTGGTGGTATTTTTGTCCTAGAACTGCAACATTATTATTTAAGGAATGAGCCATCTGTAGCTTGTCACCTTTTCCTATCTTCATTGTTTACTTTATGCTATCCAACAGGAGAACAAGGTCTTATCCCAACTTTTAGTCGCATGAAATGCTGTGTATATCAAGTGAAATTAGGTTAACTATTCAAAGAGATCAACAAAAGGAGCAGCTAGTAAAGGATATATGGACATCTAATGAAGGTCATCATACAAGTTCATTGTCCAATATGGCACTCCTTTGTAGTGTATATGTGTATTTCTTTGGACAATTGTAGGACTTAAATTTATTTAAGAAATTTGCAGTATGAAAATGGTGCAAGGGCTTAGTTAACTAGAAATTGATTGCAGCATTTTGAGGGCTGTGCATCCATTAACTGAGGTGCAATTAAAAAAAAGAAATTGTTGACAAAGGCAAGAGGAAAATTAGAACTGTTCCTTGTAGCAGGCAATTATGGAAGGCCTTATTTTTTTTTTCATCTCCATGTTTAGTCGACAGTGTCAGCTCAGTGGTTGTGCATAGAACCTTGTTATTTTCTTGAGTAAATGCTGTAGCACTATTATATGCAATCTTGCAGTTATTTTTATGCCGTTAACACACTTGAAAGAACTAACTTGTGGTCTTCTTGCAGTGTTATCAAATGGGGAGGCAAGATGGTTAATTCTAGAAATATGCCAACTGAACATCCTTGTTGAGCTAATTGAAGATTTTCTCATTAACAGAAAAGTTTTGTTGTACACTGACAGACCGCACGAGCCTTTGTCGGCATGCTTCTCATCACAGGAATTTCATCAATTAAATGGGAGTGATCTTTGTGTGTCTACTAAAGATGCGACAGTTGATCAGATTATTGCTGGTTGTGTCATATTTGCATCTATTTCTGCCACAGTAGATCGCATTGGTATTGTTCTGGAGCTTTCTTACAGAATCCTTCGAATATGTAGAAATGATACTTTCTGGATTCTATTGGCATTACATGTTTTTGCTTGTGTATGTGGCGAGAAGTTTTTAAATCTGGACGAGTATAGGTTGGTTGTAAATGCTGTAAGATTAGTGGTTTCACTAGTTGAGCATGGGAATGAATGTGCTTGTTCTGCTTCTTCCTGTCTCCATTCAACACAACATATGTCTATCTTTCCTCCCTGTGAGCAATGCCCATTTGCTTTGGATGAATTTTGTATGAATAATTTTGCTTGTTCACTTCTGGATGAGCTACAATTTTATGCTTTGGCTGGTAATATCAATCATCTAGAAGGAGAAAAATCAACTGCTTCAATCGGCACATCCCATTCATACTCTGATGATGGAGGGACAGTCAGTAAAACCAAAGTCAGTGGACTGAAGACTGAGTGCATTGGATCTTGCATTATATACAAGTTTGGAAAGCTCTCTGCTGATCGGTCTGATTGTTTTCCTGAGAGCTCTTTTTGCTACTTCACAGATATAGTTTCTTTGGTGGAGCTGATTGGGTGCTACATGGTATGAACTTTATCTTATGGTTATCTCTTTTCCTTTCTGGTCTATTTCCTAGGATGAATTGCACACCCCTCCCCCTCCAAAAAGTAGGAAATGAAAGAATATGTACATGCACACTTGCATATCAACATGCACATGCTAATAAGGAAGACCCCAACTTTCCAGTACACATAAACAACTTGAGAACACGGTACTAACCATGGTATTCCGTACCGACCCAAACAGGCCAGTATACCCCGTACCATACTGTACCGGTGGGGAATCGGTTCGGTTTAGACTGGTTTTTCGAAAAATAGCCGGAACCGGTCGGTTCGGTACGGTATCAGTCCGAATTGTCTGATACCATGCGGTATGGTGCGGTGCAGTACCGGTTCGGTTTGATTTTTTTTTTTTATTGGCCGTAGGAGGGGATTTTTTTTTGAATTTTTATTGTCGGTACGGTACGGTACCATACCGACTAGAAACCGATACGGTAGTACTGGTTCCTGAAACCTTGGTACTAACCCTGTTATGTGGTTGCACTAGGATATGCTTGTCTAGCTCTTTAGCATTCAACATTCAATCTGAGCTAATGGAGATGTTGCATA